>NC_085011.1:13418124-13615624 GCF_963854185.1 Sardina pilchardus
TGTGTGTGTGTGTGTGTGTGTGTGTGTGTGTGTGTGTGTGTGTGTGTGTGTGTGTGTGTGTGTGTGCGCGCGCGCATCACTCAGACTGACCGGGCGGTACAGCTGTTGCTGGAGACCAGTGCAGACAACCCCAGCTATTACTGCGACTCGCTCAAGGCCTGCCTGGTGACCACCATCACCTCCTCAGGGCCGTCGCAGAGCACCATCAAACTGGTGGCCACCAACATGATCGCCAACGGCAAGCTGGCAGGTACGTCACGCCCGCTACGCCCGTTACGCCCGCTACGCCCGTTACGCCTCCAAGAACACGGACGGCTGGTCAGGGTTAACGCGAACGTGGAAAATCTTACCAATTTTTTTCTTTTGGTTGAAGTTCTGGTTGTGGCACGTTTTTTTTCCTGTAATCCAATCTTTTTGAAGTCGATGCCTCACTGTGTATGCCAGAGCTGCAGGATATGAGGTCCCCATCCAAGGATGTAAAGTGTGGAATACGCAGCCAAACCAGCCCCAGCATGACTTGGGTCATGATTTATTCAGAGTTTTTGTTGCAAAATTCATGTTCGCCACAAAGTTTTTTGCGAGCTGTTGACTGGCACAAGGGACACAATCTTCTCAATCTGCTCTCCACAGATCAGCCAGGCCATGTAGAGCAGCAGCAGTGATCGCAAGTCTGTACCTGTTTATGCACAAGCAAGCAAGCCCTTAGTGATGCAAGGCCTCAGCGCTCCGTTGTGTAGCTCTAGAGAGCCCCCTACCTGTCAGCCTCCTGTAGTGCATCACAGTCACTATTATCTGTCCTTACATCACTGTACATTACAGTGCACCTTCACTGCCATGCATCATCATACATGTGGTATGTGCTCTTTCTTCTTGTCTCCTTTCTTTTCTTCTTTTTCCCTCTCTCTCTCTCTCCCTCTCTCTCTCTCTCTCTCTCTCTCTCTCTCTCTCTCTCTCTCTCTCTCTCTCTCTCTCTCTCTCTCTCTCTCTCTCCAGAGGGCGTGCAGCTGCTGTGTCTGATAGATAAGGCGGCGGACGCCTGCCGTTACCTGCAGACATATGGAGAGTGGAACCGCGCCGCCTGGCTAGCCAAGGTACCGTTCCCACCCGCCATCCCCGTACGCATCAGTCTCATCATGTGATTCCCTACAGCCGAACGGCCAATAGGAGCGCTGCCTGTGCCCCGCCTGAGGGAAGACTGGAGTGCTCTCTGGCTTCTGTTAACTTGCACGTCAACACGTCTACAACACATCTGCTCTCATTTGTGTCTCTTGCTCTGCTTGCCTTGCCCTCTGTCTCCCTCCGAAACTCGATCCCATCGTCTCACTCAGGCCTGATAGAGTTCAGACGTGGTGCCTGAATTCAGGCTTGAGCTCGGCCATGTGCGATGTCAAGAAAGGCTATTCTCTATATTGTCTTATATGTTTGATCATTTCAGGCACAGATCATTTCCTGTCTATCAGCCCTGCTCACTCTTTGTGTGTGTGTGTGTGTGTGTGTGTGTGTGTGTGTGTGTCCGTCTCCCGTCTCCTCGTCAGGTGCGTCTGACTCCGGCGGAGAGCTCGGACGTGCTGAAGCGCTGGGCGGAGCACCTGTGCTCGCCGCAGGTCAACCAGAAGTCCAAGGCCATCCTGGTGCTGCTGTCCCTTGGCTGCTTCCACAAAGTGGGCGAGATGCTCCTCAGGTGAGTCCACCTGAGCCACTCTCAGTCCGACCCGCGGCCCAGAGTCCAGCCATGCTGCTGTACTGGTCCTTAGGCTCTGGACTTGCACGGCAAAAAAACTGCTTGTCTAATCAAATCTAGCCAAGTGTTTTAATCTTATATCAAGATAAATAAACTAGTTGGTATTGTTTTCAGTACAAAGACACTTACCTAGTAGTGTTTTCTTTTGAAATCATTTGACTTAATTTAAGAAAAGTTTGTCGTATTTTAAGTCAATTCTTCAAAGCAAATTTGTCTTGATAAGACTCCTTAAAATAAGTCTTCTTAAATTAAGTGAAACTATCTTTTGAGAGAGCGCTAGGTAAGTATTTTCATACTTAAAACAATACCAAATAGATTTTTGATCTTAATATAAGATAAATACACTTGGTTAGATTTCATTTTTTGCAGTGTGGGTCTCTCTGCTGTGTCCTGTCAGGCTCTTCACTGTAAAGGCCGGTCCACACCAAGAACTAGAACTATGGAGACAACGGCAACTGTAATGATATGATATGAAAGCCCCACACTCACCAACAAGAGGAGAAGTCTCTCATATTCAGTCATGTGACTTCTGAAATGATGCATTCTGATTGGCTGTCAGGTTTCTATTGTTCTCAAAATTGCTGTGAAAATGAATCCCGATGTTATTGTGTTCTTGTCGCTATTGCTATAGAATGAAGTGTAGATATTATCCCTCTTGACTGTAGTGATACTTAAAACTATAGTCTTTGCGGCTATTGTCACAGTTATTGTTGGTGTGGACAAGCCATTTCAGAGCACTGGTTTCCCTCTTTAAACTCCTCTAATTTTCCTCCTCTCCCCACATCTCCTCTCCTCTCTTCTCCTCTCCCCCCTCTCCTCTCCGCTCCTCTCCTCTCCTCTCCCCTCCCCTGAGCGAGCCCTCAGCTGACAGTCAGCCCTCTGAAGTCAGACTGGCTGACGACTGCCTTAAGAAAGGCTTCACCTCACCGTGCTACCTGCATCCTGTCTGGCATACTTCATAACTTTTCTCCCTCTCTCCTTCTCTCTCCTTCTCTCTCCCCATCTCTCTCTCTCCCTCCCTCTCTCCCTCTCTCTCTCCACCCCTGCAGCATGAGGTACTTTGACCGGGCGGCGCTCTTTGTCGAGGCGTGTTTGAAGTACGGCGTGATGGAGGCCAACGACACCACCAATATCCTTTCATCCCAGTCCTGACAACAGCGCAGTGTTTGTGTAGGGCTCCGATGCTTTTATGTCTAGGATTCTTGATCAAAGCATGCCATGTGTTTAACCAAGCCAAAATGAACGCAAAAAAAACAAAACAAGTGCATGACTTCAAGCGCTGTTCTATCAATGAGACTGTAATGCCTGTCTAGAAGAGAGATCAGACCGGCTGAAAGCGAACTTAGCCCGGTTGTTTAGCTAATTAGCACAGTAGCGTAAGGGAAGACAACAGCCCTGCGAGCTCACTGCTCCTGTGCTGGTACGTGTGTGTGGGAGTAGTGTTTGCTAAGTCAGGCTTTATCGAGTGGCGTGCAGCCTCAGTAATGAGGGCATCTGAGACATCTGCCTTATCTGTCTCGTGTAAAAAGACACACATAATGCTGTTCTGAGATCTGTTGTTTATGCGCCCTTAACGGCGGCCGGCGTGCACATAAGCTGATCGGCGCGGCGTTCTCCGACTACGCGCGGCTGCTGCGCTCGGTGGGGCTGCGCGAGGGCGCGGCGCTCTGGGCCTCCAAGGCGGGCAGCGCGGGCGAGGAGCTACTGGAGGAGCTCTTCCAGAAGGCGGCGGCGGCGGCGGCCACCGAGGCGGAGGCGGAGACCGGGCCCGACGGCGAGGAGCAGGAAGGCCTGCTGATCAGCACCGAGTAGAGAGAGGCCCGAGCAGACGACCACACCCACTCCCAGAGACGGAGAGGGAGGCCGCGAGAAGAGGGGAGGGAAGACACAGCGGAGAGAAGAAGGGTCGAGTCAGGAAGGGATAAGAGGGATGGGGAGCGACAGATCAAAGAAAGAGAAAGAGCTGTCTCCTCTCTCTCTCTCTCTCTCTTTTTTCTCTCCTTATCCTCTTCTCCCTGTCCACTACACCTCACCTGTGAGATGGAGAGGTGACCGCAACCGTAGAAAACACCAGGACCAGAGTGTCCTGTTTGTTGTGTGTGTGTGTGTGTGTGTGTGTGTGTGTGTGTGTGTGTGTGTGTGTGTGTGTGTGTGTGTGTGTGTGTGTGTGTGTGTGTGTGTAATTAGATGTTCTTATCATGGTCAGTTAGATGTTGCCCGATTGCAGTGGCCTGAGTGCTTAGTCGGTGTTCTTGTCATCCTCTGGTTCTGTGCTACACTCCTGTGTGTGAATGACCTTCTCTCATTAGAACACATGTCTGCGCTGTGGAAGCAGTCATCAGTAGCTTTGCCATAGACAGCATATTAGTCAAAAGAAAAGCATCGCCTGTCTATATACTGTAAAACATTCCAAAATGCCATTATTTTTGCACTTTTACTTTGTACCAAATCTTCTGTTTTTATTTCTTTGTTTGTCTTGTGGAATAGCAAAAAAAAAAAACTGTTCTGTACTAAAAATCGGAAACCATAGTGAGCGAGTCCTGCACATGAATGGAGTCGGCCTCCTTTCTTCCAAAAGATCTGGAGAAGCTCTGCAGCGCGTGTTCAGCAGAGCGGCTTTCTCCTCCAGCCACAGTGCACGGTGAGCAGCAGGGCTGCAACACTACTGGGTGCCTCCTTAAAGGCTGCCAAAGGTAGAACCGATACAACACAGGACTAGGGGGGGGGGGGGGTTGAGCACCGTGTGCATTACGCCACCACAGGCAACTAGACCAGTGATGTTCAATGGAAGGCAAGGCTGAGCTCTGTAATCCCTTTTAATTCCCTCGTCTGCCCTGACATGTTTAAATACACGCCTCTCAGAATGGATCCTTTACCTTCGCGCCGTACGCACATGGGCGAGCTGTGGGTTTGGGGCGTTCGGGCGTCGGATTAGAAAGGGTGACGGTATACCGGCGCCTTACCTAGCAGCACGGTTCCTGAGCAGGCTCTGCAAGTTACTGACAATCAGGAAGAGACAGTGACATTGTATCGTAATGCGCCTGAGCTACACAAGTAAATCTAATCTTGTTCAGCTGGGGCAGGGAGGGGAGAGGCTGGGCTGGGCTGGGGCCATTATGGTGTCGCATGTGGCACTCATGATCAAGCACAATGCTGATTGGTCCAAGGCATTCCTCTCTTTTCACTTGCTCATATCAAGATATAGGCAGATAATTCAGTGCAATGTCTCAAATTCAAAACACATATTCTAAAGATAGTTTTCTGAATATATTAAAAATATGAAATTATATATGTTTTCCAGTGCTGTGAGTGTTCTGTTCTATTGTGCAATGCCTTGTAGAAAAAAAACTGAAAGGACCAATCTATGGTACTTGTCCAGGTAGTAATATGCATTCCTTTGTTAAACAAGGTGTAACACAAGTCATTAACTGTATGCTACAGACAGATAAGGTGGGGGCTATATTATTCAATGTTCATGTTTATGCACCAAGCCATCATATCATGGATTTTCTTTCTTTGTTGCAGTCTTTCAGTGGCTGAAATAGCACCATTTGTTTGATGCAAATCAATAAACCAAAGTGAGCAGTTCAAGGTCCGAGATAAAATCCTCAATTTGTATCAAATTCTTTGCAGTGATAGGGTTTTGTTATTCTGTTCAGTAAACTATACAGCAACCAATTTGTCTATAGCCTAACTCTTAGTTAACTGAAGAAGGGGAAAAATCGAATCCAAAATTTCAGTTTTCAAACAGTTAGTAGGACTCATGAGTCACATTCAGCTTGTTTTTTTCTTTCAAGGATATACTGCATGCGTCTTGCCTTGTGTGTTTAACAATAGAGCAGGGTACAGCTGACACCTAATAGTAGATATATAGCCCAGTGTTTGACAGAATGGTGTGATGTAATGTTTAAACTTCCCATCAGTGCTGCTCCATCCCAAGCAGCATTTATGACAATCCATCCTGGAAATATTTTTGGTAAATAATACATCCATATAGCAGAGTGGCACATTTCTTGTCCAAGGGGTATTCCAAGTAAGTGGTTTAGTGACAAACCTGTAAATTAACTCCAAGTAAATGGTTAACCTCAAACAAAGAGCCCTATGACATTGACTTGTTAGGTGAATTAAACTGTGCAGCTCTTAGGTTTACCACATACTCTGAGTTAACTTTCCCAGGTTTGTCACTAAACTAGGTAGCCTACTTGGAATACCTCAAGGATACATTGCCACCGATTATACTTATCTTACTGTGTGTGCACTTACTTTACTTTTCTGGAAAATAACTTTCTTAACTCTAAGGATAGTTGCCTAAGTTTCACAGCTACAATGTGTTTTTTGTTATGACTGATTTTCTTACACCTCTTACCATTGCTGGTTGTTTTGTGTACCATGGACTCAATAGATGTTTGATTGTCTTGTTTAAAATGATAATGGCTTGTGAATGTGTTTAACGGCCTTCCTTGGTAATCTCCTTGTTCTTTTTTTTATGTTAATTAACCCTGCTTGTAACGGCTTTGAGCTTTATCATAAATCATATGTAAATATTGTGAGCAATAAATATGTGAATAAGAGACTGGTTTTCGCTCTCGGTGTAAATTAATGAAACTGAACACAAGAGGGCGCACTATCCTTGAGTTCTCGAGGACAGCTCAGCCTTGTGCAATGCCATCAAAGGCCATGGCATCCATCGACCCAGACGTTTCGATGGTTTATGAAATCTTACCTTATCCTCTACTAACCGTAACACGGAGCCTGTCCAGCTCACTATAGCCCAGGAACAGAACTAGAGGTAATGGAACTGAGTGTATATCGACCTTTTAGAGATTATGCTCTCATTTATAGTGACAAATGGTAACAAAGGGCCATTGAGATGTAAAACGAGCTTGCAGTAGTTATCGAGTCAACTGACATTTGCATGCACGAAACCCCCAATGACTAATTTCCCTCGTACCAAGGACTTGCCCTCCCATTTGGCTCTTTGCCATACTGTCAGCATTCATCCCTGCCCGCCACACACACACTGTGCATTATATGACATCACTCACGAATCATGGTACAGTTTGAAGTTGTGCATACCGACTTAAAAATTGATTCATCATAGCCTGTACTATACCAACGTAACACTGATGTGTGCAAGTGTTAATCACTACTCATGGGATTCTAACCAACCGTTTATACTATCGATTTTATTGACACATTTATCTAGTTGACCCTGCCCAAATGCTGTGCTTCTTTGATAATATCCACCCCTACCAGTGCACATCAGGGAGTATAACATGAAGGGGACAAAAAATGTAAAGAAAAAAATTGGACAGCCAACACCCTTTATTTATCCATATATTTGCCACTCAAGGTTTGGGGACAGATGGAACAACATGGTAGCCTTGACCACTAAACGAGGGCAATCAAAGTATGGACTAACGGCATTGTAACTTCCTTATTTTAACCTCTATTTTTTTCTACACCAAGGCCAATGGACAAAGACTGGGAAATTAAAAGGACAACAGTAACTGTGTAAACATAAGTCATATACAGATAAGCAAAAAAAAAAAATGAATTCAAATTAAAATGAACATTGATTAGTATGTATAGGAACAAAAAGAGGGATAGCCAAAACCTTACTTTTTTTTTTTTTTTCAATTATCTCAGCATACATCTCTACACAGCATGCAATAAGGCACCTAACTAACAATGAAGCCTATGCTACCATCTGAAGCACAATTGTTAACCAAAGGAGGAAAAAAGAAATAAGTTGTTCTATATAATGCTCACTCCCATAAAAACAGTATACCTTTCATTTCCCTTTCAAATGACCCAAACCATATTTAAAAAAATACATCAGTTTGTAAAAGATTTTTTCATACACAGAACTGGTAGGTAGAAAGTGCAAACCCATGGAATTCTGAAACTGTTGAAATCAAATTAGGTGTTCATTAAAGCAAGCTATAATCCGTACTTGAGTATACACAATCTATTACACAGTCTTTTGATAGTTTGTAGAATGTCTTATGAATATAAGTTAACTATTATGCTATACACTGCTAACTGATTTAGTCTCCAAAGCAAAGAATAAGTTTTATCTTCTCAAATATGTATAAACCACTTATTCCTAACATACATTTTGGATTAAAATCACCCAACAACCGCCCTCAATCAAAACTACACCGTAGGATGCTGAACATAGTTTAACCCTGAAGTCTAAGGTTACCACACTGCTTCAGTCAATAAGTAAGCCGTCTTTGAACATGCTTTGAACGCTGTCTGGACTTGAGTTACTAAATTCTCATACTGGTTGGCATACAGTCCACATTTGTGTTCAAAAAGGTGTTAAGGGCATGATCATAAACTCAAAGACACTGAGCAATTGTCATTTTACTACTGTACTTTTTAAGTGAAGTTACAAAAGGTTGACAAACACAACACACCATGATGAGATCTTGGGTTTTTATCCAGTGACTAGTTCTCTTTTAGAGGCTGCAAAAATACACGGCCAGGCTACACATTTTTAAAGCTCTTTAAGAAAGTAGTGTGCCTTTTTCCTTCGTTCACTGACTATGTGAAATCAGTGACATCTACTGGTTAACATCAAATCATTAGGTCATTACAAAGCAAAAAAAAAAAAGGGTAAGACTCATGGGATTACCAAAAATATAGCTCAGCTTCAGGAACACCTGCATACTACACACCTATACATATATTTAAAAAAAAAAAAAAAAAATCAACATGTATTTATTTACATATGATATCATGTTAACCAACAATGGTGGACTTGAACAAAAGAAAACTGCATCAAGACCTTCTTGAACTGCTTCAAGACCTCTTGGTTTTCAATAACTTCTGTGGCTGTCAACTCGAGTGAAGGGACCTCAGGGTAAAACATGACATGGAGATGCAAAGCCTCTCATAAAATTATTCTCCCTTAGGCCTACAGGATACACTTAAGAGAACTGGCCCAAGTCAGTATAACTGAAATCACTATGATATTATTATTATTATACAGGTTAATCATACTGAGGTGAACTCATCTTTAAAAACATTGAGGCATGTAACAAATCAAGCCATTCAAGCAGGATCACTAGGGATAGCGGCTCAATGTCATTTTTTTTATATTGGAGGATCAAAGAACTCTAAGTTTAGCTGAGTAAAGAATTTACAGTCCTTCAGCCGAGGCCACAACTAGTTTAACTTGTCATTTTTATAGTGAAGGATAAACCTTACAGCTGAAATGTGGCCTGACATTGTTACATGGTGAAACTACTACTGGGAGAGACCACATTAAATTGCAGGCATGTGCTCACTGGTCTATATGGATTCTATGGTGCCTCGAAAGGGAAGATGAATGATTGAATCCCTTTCCACATTGAGAGCACCGGTATGGCTTCTCACTTTGCAGGATTCTTTGCTTGACAACAGGGCTGTATCCCTTTCCTGATGGAACGCTGAAGGTGGGCTTCTCGTCCAAGTGGACACGCTGGTGTCTTGCTAGAGAGGAGGAGTGATTAAAACTCTTCCCACAGTGGGGGCAGGCGTAGGACTTGCCGTCTGAATGAGTTTTCTGGTGCCTTGACAGGGAGGACGAATGATTGAAAATCTTCTCGCAATAGCGGCAGCTGTACTGCCTCTCTCCCGGCATGCCACGCTTCTTTGGGGTTGGGGCATCGTAGAACACACTCACTGACTTCTCGGGCTGGGTGTAGATGTTCTTCAGCTTCTCAGGCGGGCTGTACATGTTCTTCCCCTCCGAGTGTGATTTGTTGTGTCGGGACAAGGAGGAGGAGTGGTTGAAGCCCTTGTCGCAGTGGGAACAGCGGTATGGCTTGCCACCAGAATGGACCAGCTGGTGCTTCTTCAGGTGGCGCTTGCGGACAAAGCTCTTCCTGCACTGGTTGCACTTGTAGGGCTTCTCGCCCGAGTGAATCCTGGCGTGCTCCCGCAGGGTGGCAGCTGCGGCAAAGCACTTGCCACACTGGAGGCATCGGTGTGGCTTGTCTCCGGCGTGGGTCTTCTGATGTTGCTTCAAGTTGGAGGCCGTGGCAAAGCCTTTCCCGCACAGCGTGCAGCTGAAGGGTTTCTCCCGGGCGTGCATCTCCTGATGCTTTTTCAGGTGACGCCGGCGGATGAAGCTCTTCCTGCACTGTGTACACTTGTATGGCTTGTCGTCTGAATGCATCTTCATGTGCTCTCGGAGGGTGATGGCCGCAGCAAAGCACTTGCCGCACTCGGAGCATCTGTGGGGCTTCTCAGGAGAATGCATCATCTGGTGAGGCTTGAGATTGAAGGCGTCGATGCCAACTTTGCCGACTAGCTCCACGCCAGTGGGGCCGTAACTCTTCTCCTTCATGTGGATTTTCATGTGAGCCTTCAGGCTGGAGTCCACTGCGAAGCTTTCACCACAGTGGACACAGATGTAGGGGTTGGTGGCCTTGTGGATTTCAAAGTGTTGATGGAGATCTGTGATGCTGCTGAAAATCTCACCACACTCATTGCATTGCAGGCCATGGGCCTCATGAATGACCACACCATTTTCAGACTCCACTGTGAGCTCACCTCCATGGTCAGATTCAGCTTTGACGACATGATCAGGTCCAGCGCCACTCATCTCTGCTTTGAGGAGGACTTCGCCGAGGAAGGTTTCATTCTCATGCTTAATGTCATGATGCCCTCCGAAGCACTGGAGGCCTGTCTGATCTGCCTTGGTGTAATCATGGTCGGTCTCGGTAACAATTTGGTCAGCGTCAACACAAGTCACAGCACCCAACTCTGGGCCCAGGCCTTGTATTTTGGCCAGATCTGAACCATGAATAGCCTCAAGATCGAGCCCCCTTTTGTCCTCCTGTGTCATAATTTCTGTCTCTGCTGCATAATGCAGATCTCCGACTTGGGTATGGGCAATGACACACTCGGAGCCTAATGTGTCAAGGCCCGGTGTGTCACATTCAGTCTCTGACTCGGCCATCAGAACACACTCCAGCCCAACGACTTCCGTTTTCCCGTCTAATGAAACCTTAGCGTTGCTCAGAGAGCCCCGCTTTCCCACAGTGAAATGTGTTGTGTTCCTTTCTTCACAGCAAGAGGCAGGAAGCAGGTGGGCCTGAAAAGAGAATTAAATGTGTTAATACACTGAAACAAATGCCTACACAATGCTTTGCAATTTTGAAGACTCAGACAAGCACTCAAAGCTCAATAATCATGCAGTACCTAACATGAATCTAAAGGTCTAGTATGACTACCATCACATTGCACAGATGTCAAATTACACTGTATGACTAGCATGGCAAAACACACATTAACCAATCAAACATGCTATGAAAACAGACAATATCACATCAATTTTCTATCCAAAGCTCCCACAAGACAATAATGACCCAAAAAAGCACTGGTGACAAGTGTCTAGAAAACATGCCTATGACCTCAGACCCACAGGTTGTTGCCTAGACAAACAATAACATTGGCCACCAGTTTCACGTGCAATCGGTCCTCAGAGCAAACACTGAAACGTAAGGACTTGCAAGTGATATGAAACCACTTAAACTGTGTCGGGCAACAGTACATACAGGCTCTGCTTCTTCAATGGGCACATTCAATAACAGCCGTTCTGTGCACTCTAAAAACGCTACAACAAGAGGATCAGGAGACAGGGCGAGACGTGAATTTTACTTAGCCTTATTCAGATGGCTTAAGTTGGGCTAACTAGCAGGTACATCTAGCTGGCTAGCCAGCTAAAGTTAGCGATTTCCACACTTTCTGCGGATGGCTAACTTGCTATCATTAGCTGGCTAAAAGTAATCATAGTCAGTAGTTTAATATTAGCAAACAAATAATATCACGCACATATCGGTCTAGACAATGCGCCAATTGCAATAATTGCAGCAAGACATGGTGCATTCAGCGTTACACGTTCAATGCATCAATTACTTATTACTGTCAACTTCAAAACTCTTAATTCAGATGGTGTATTATTGTTTTCTATAGAAATGTTGGCTTGCTAAAGAGCTTGCTAGTTAGCTTCGTTTGGATTGGCAAAATCAGCTAACTAGCTGCTAACTAGCCAAACACATAGCTGTAAAACAAACTTTGCAAAAAGTTACATATATTATATATATTAGTTCTAATGTGCTTAAATGAAAATGGTCCGATCTATTCAACGGCGAGCTTGCGTATGCGGAAACTTCAGAGTCAACTGGATCATAGAATTTACAGGCCTGCCGCGGTAGGCATCTTGTGGCACACGGGGAATGAGCAGCTAGCTAGCTGTAAAATGGCCGCCGCTAGCTTCCGCCCTTCATAACGCATTTAAACACTCTGGCTATCTGGCGATCATCGTGGTGGCCAAGTGACCCAACATTCTCCTAAATTGTCTCCAACTTAGAACTTACTTCTTTAAAAAGTCCTAAAATATGAACGTATCGAATTGCACCAAAGGGCAATGACGCCAATTATAACAAGGCTAAACACGAAGCATAACTAAGATGGCAAACAGGAACAAAAATGGCTAACAGAAGAACAGTCCAGTGAAAAGCCCGGGAAAGACGTCCCCCACCTTACATAATCCAAACGAGTTGTTCTACACAATAAGTTGTATAATATCGGTCATTTAATAGAATATATTTAGAAGTGACCACGTCAAACAATTCACAGTTTAATGCTAACATCCATGCATCAATGACGCGCATATAATGCTAGGTTAACACTACCGAATTCCTTTAGCATATTTTCTGCCCACTCTCACAACATGGCCTGCCTCGCTAACTAGCGCGCTATCGTCACACCACGATTTGCGGCTACGTGTGCAATTCTAATCGCAACCAACATTTGGCAAATCTATTTAGAAGATTCCAAACAGCTTTGAAAGTCATCTACGATAATACACTTAAAATATCGTATTTAATCATCTTAAGTTATGTTACAGATAACTTTCGGGCAAATTCACGAAGGCCATTCAATGAAATAAAATATAACGTTGGCACAATACTAGCGAGTTAGCAAGCTAACATTACCCGCTAACTAGCCGCGGGTTAAGGTTAGCTACCACAATAGATAATGTTGTACGCTACATGCTAATTCATCAAAAGTACCCTTGTCTATTTATATCAAAACATACTAACCTCCTTTCCTCTCTTAAGGTTTTCGAGCGAATTCGCTTGCAGACTCTGCACTGACGACGGACCTTGGATCCAGCTACGTTGCCTTGCGTCTGAACTCGTTGCAGTCTTCCTCACTCTGTACTTACGTACAGCTGGCGCCACTGATCTTCTGGCGCCAACAGTATTTGAGCGCATGAGCAAAGGCTTTACGCTGGCTCTCCTTGTTCAACGTACAGTGCTGCCACCTGTGGCTCTGGAGTATATTGGGTTCGTTGTAAACATGTAACCAAATCCATGAGGACAATACGTTTTAGTAACACGTTACAACCTATGGTTACAACATATCCAACAGTAGCCTACATAACTAGTAGGCCGACACGCAAGCTATGTTGCCACTATGAAAGACGCACATTCATTAAAATCACAGATCATTTCTCATATTGTGGTAGCCTAACAAGAAAGGCAGGCTGTTTCATCAAGCTGATCCTGGCATGTGGAACCTGCTTGTTTTCTTTGCGCTTTAGATGTCACGTTAACATTCGAGTGTTTCACGCGTGTGTCAACCTAATGTCAACCTTGTTTTTGGCTCATTTGAATCTAGGCCTACCGTCTACTCTGGTCGATTTTATGTTTGCCACTAGAGCGCACTATTTGCCAGGAGTAACCGAATTCGTAGATTGTAGATTGTGTGTGTGTGTGTGTACATAAGAGAGAGTTCTTATTGCGTGCTCCGACCGCCCTGGTCACAGCGCGCCCTAAAAGACAAAGGCAGTAAAAGCTGACTGAGTTCAAAACCAAAGGGGGCATCTGACGTTTAAGCAATAGGCTATGAGTGGAGGAGTAGTAGGAAAAGGCTTTAGTTTCCTAACATAGGCCTCTTGAGCCAGACACCCTATTTTTGATCAAATATATAGACTATGGGTTTTCAGCAAATTTATGAAGACATTCTCAGAAATATAGCATTTCAGGAATAGCTTTGAAAAAAAGATTTCTGTACTCGAATGCAAATGACTGTCTAAGCCTTGGCCTACTTCATTAGATAATGGATCATTTATATAATATTCAGAAACCTTCCAATACAAAATTAGTTTGACACAATGTAAATAATCAGCTGTGGAAGTTTTGTGGGGATATCTAGGCCTATAAGTTAAAATGTTAGGCTATTCACCTGCAATATATCCATGCATAAGCGTAGGCCTATAATATACATAAACAGGGTGATAACACACAAAAAGCTACTACCAATTAAATGCTATCACTTCTTTTCTAACTCTACAGTGATATACCTTGCCAAAAATGATGAAATGTATTCCTCTCAGATGGTACTGACCAACCCCCCTGGCTCAAGGACTAGGGCTATTGCCTGCTGCTGGCAGAGTACAGTTTATGGCAGTAGCTTAAGTCTAGACAATAAATATGTGGCTAGTCTAGGCAAAACCACACTTTAACAAAACCAAAGGGTTTAAGAACTATTTCACATTTGCAAAATTGTTTTATCATTAAGTGATTTTTATTTGAATTTCTTCAAAGTCAGCACATGTGATACAAGTAAAATGTTAAACCGTATAAACAATTCTGAATAGGTCTATTAAAACAGATGGTCCCTCATATGGCTTTGAACAGTAGCCAATCTTGTCACTAATATTACTTATTAATTATTACACTATAATTAACATAATTAGCCTACTTGATAACAGAAAACATTTTTTGTTTTATATGTACAGATAAATGTAATTCAACCTTTATTCACAATTTGTACAGCAGTAGATCCAAGCAATGTGCTCAGCCATTTCACACATTCATGACAGGGGTGAGTTGTAGAAGAGAACTCTGGGGGTGAATGCCATTGCTCTTGGAGTGAAGCCTCTCAAGATTCTGTAGGAAACCGCGACGTTTAAATCCATCAAGTATGGCAGAGTTGCTGGAGGTCATGCTCATTCGAGCTCTGGGGACACAAGAAGCAGAACTATAGCTTTTACAGCAAAGAACTTACACAAACCACATTATCATGCCCTTTTTAAGCTCACAGTGATCAACCCAGTCTCAAAACATTTCCTGCCAATTCCGATTCTACCCGTTACCACTCCACTACTTCCATAAATCCATTTCCCAACTTCTACACAAGAACAGAATATTTATTTCACTCTTCTCACCAGAAGTCATTTACAAGCATATGGGCTAGATTAGATAGCACCATTAGCTCACCTGGGGGAATCGATCCCACTGTCCCCTGTGTTGCTCTGACTCTCTGTTGTCTCCCCTGAATGAGCCCCATTGGGACTGCTGTGGCTCTCGCTGGAGCTAAGAGGGATCCCTGGCTCTTGTGTGTCAAACAAGTTCTGGTGGCAGTTCTCCTGCTGTGACTCACTGCCCTGGTGAGCAGAGACGTTCTCTCTCTCATCTAATGACTTCTGCAGTGTCTCTGCATCTGAGTCCATTTCACTTGTCTGGCAGTAATCAAATATGCTGCTGTCAATGGCGTCAGTGAGCTCCTTTTCCATCCTATTGATTTTGTGCAAATGTTCATCTCGATGTGGAGACCCATCTCTAAGGATGGTTTCCCTCAGTGAGATGGATGATTCACTTTGGAGGGGCTGATCATTGGGCTCATTCCAGCCACTGTCTTCCTGTCTGAGGATAACTCTCAGGGGCTCTTTGTAAAAACTGGAAGCATCCAAGCTGCTAATCCAGTTACCGCTACCAAACTGGGGTTTACAGTATTGAATCATGTTGGGATGCATGGCTTCACTGCTGTCAAGGGTGCACTCTTCATTCAAACAGAGAGAGCTACAGGCATCTTCATCTGTCACATCTGACTTCATGTATAGGTGATGGTCATCGTCTGTGTAAACATCACTCTCTATTATACCAGAGCCCCTATGTTGCCCACTGCTGTTGACCAACTGCTGGCTCCCCAATATGTTACCAGTTTGCTGGTGAGAAGCTAAAAGATCTGGTCGGTGGCTTGAATCCTCCTTCACGTCCATCTGTCTCAGGGATATCCTGCGCCGAACAGAGGGTTTAGGCCATGAGAGGGGTATATCTGTTGTTTCCCGGACAAGGGGACGATGGTCTGTCATATTGCCATGACATTTTAGATGTCTTTGGTCAGTCTCATGGCTGGAGTCAACATCAAGTGTTCTATGTTTTGCATCCTTGTCTTGTCTGAAATCACTCCCTCTGGCATTATTTTCCTTCAGATGCTTTACTTTGTCTTCTATCCTTAAAGTGCTACTCTCTGGATAGCTAGAGCTATAATCTCCTAAATGCTCTTTCACAGGGTTAGCATCAAGCAATGTGCCTACAGCTAGTTCTCTCTTGTGCAGGCGTTCACAGGATCCTTCCATTGTAACAATGGTCTTATCAGGCTCTTCAGCTGTCCCTTTTGTGTGATGGGGATCCCATGACTTAGACCTGTGACTGGAACGATCTTTCTTTCCAGATGTTTGAGTTTTGCCCTCTCTTCTCCTCTGTTCTTTGTTGCTTGAGGTCTGCAGTGTGTCCTTATTGGATATACCCTGAAAAGGGTTGTCAATGCGTTTCTTGTAGAGACTTTTCGCATTCAAAACAGCAGAATCATTTTGATTCTCTGGTTCCTCTGTCTGGAGGTCTGATTTGAGACGAGAGGGCGTGAGATCATGCTCCTCCATATCATCACCACAATGAGGAGCCTTAGGCTTTGGTCTGTGTTTCTCTTTTGAAGAATGGCCTCTTCTCTTACTACGAGTGTTCTTTAATGCAGTCCTTTTGCCGGCCACCTTGGAAGAATGGTTCCTTGGTTTGGAGACCAGCATTTCAGTAGACATGCCTTTGTCCACAGCTCGCTCAACATCTCTCTCCTCCAGCTTCATCATAAGCGCAGTGTGTCGCACCAGGTTGTCCACCGTCAGTTCGGGGTTGATCCGCTTGATGATGGCATGCTCCAGGTCCCTGGGAAGGTTGTTGAGGTCATTCTCATCTCTCACTGGCCACTCCTCGGGCGGGAACTGTCCAGAGAAAGTCGCATATTCCTTCTTCAGTTTTGTCTCCTTCTTAGCAGTGCTTCGCCGGAACAAGCTAAGGCCAAACTTGCGGCCAACTTTTTCTTTGTCCTTGTCCTTACGACTTGTTGCTGTGGATTTGCTGATTTCACTGGCCTGGCAGTCAGCAGCCGTAGAGGTGGACTGGTGCTGGACAGATGGCTTGTGTTCTTTGGGCCACTTGAGGCTCTTGCCGGTGCAGTCGCTGACAGCAGAGACATGGTCTTGGACTGACGGTGGAACAGTGGAGACAGCCGTGAAACATCTACAGGACTTACAATGAGCCAGTGAGGGGGGCGCGCCGGTAGCATCCAAACAATTTTCGTTGCTCACTAAGTAGGTAATGGGGGGTGGGGAGGGAAGCTCGTTTTCCCCCGTGCTCCACCAGTTCTTCTCTTTCACTGTGTTGTTAGTGATGAAGTACGTTTGGGGCGTGACAATGAAGTAGCCCTCTCCAGTATGATAGATTTTTCTCTCCTTTATCAAGGCGCCCAGAGCATTGTACAGGATGTCTTGAGTGGGGACAGTCATTCCTACAAGTTAAAAAAAAAAGCTATTTATATTGCATTGTATTGTTTCCATGTTGCTAATACATCAAATATAAAATCGTGACGTGTTTAAAATGGACAAATGGACCGAGTGATTACCTGGATGAGCCTTCATCATATGTGTGATCAGCGCCTCCTGATTTACAGTGATATGGTCAGTATTCATGTCCGATATCAGCGAGCACAGGACCTCGGACAGTGGGATGAACTGCGACTGAGCAATGGGGGCCATCTGCACTGGGGACACATCACCTAAGACAGAAGAAGTGGAGATTAGGATTTCAAAATGCTCAACATTTTCAGAACGTACACACATAGACTCATGACCCATAGGTCTAATAAGGAATAACGTAATGACAAGTCTTTATGTTTGTCCCCTTGATATAACTCTATTAAAAACACCTTTCAACCCTCCACTGTTACTGATTGATGATTGATTGATGATTGATGACTCATTTTTTAAAAAGTGACAGGAGAAGCCATGGTAACATAAACAAAGGTTTGTTGTAAAATCCATAAAATAAAAATAAATCAAGCAATATCACAGCTAAATGATAATGTATTGACTGGGAGACAGCGTTATTATTTTGTTTTATATTGTGAAGGATTTTTAATGCTATTTTTAATGCATACCGTTGCACATGGGTACCACTGTGCATGTAAAAAAAATTGTAGTACAAAATGGTTTAGTGGGACTCTGAGTTGCTTACTGAGGTCGATCTAAAGAGGAGCCTACTGTGCAATAAAGCCTCTATCCGTCTCAGTAATTCGGCCCCACCTTTCAGATTAAGAATGGACTTTGAAATGCTGACACCATGCTCTCAGTGTATAGGCCCTCCTCAGTGTTAGAGCCAAGTTGGCCACTTTAACTCATCACCTTAAGTGCAGTTTAAGACATTGGTGGCTTTCAAACAGAGCCTGGCTGTAGGAATACAGCATTTCTAGCCTGTTAGCCAGTGGTCTGTTTTCAAAAACCATTTACAAACAGTATAATGATTAACCAATGAACCTAACTTGATACTGATTAACTGTACTTTCCATTGTAAGTCAATAATTAGACTAATGCACAAAAATGCTTTTGTTTGACCAATAATCACATTCTGCTGATTTGCATAACAACAAACAATATTACTCTTCATTTTGCAATTATATTTGGGATGACCTGAAAGAGCCCTCGCTCAGCTCTAAAACATATCTCAGACATTCAGTTAGGTGGTGAGGTGTCTAGATACGCTATGAGCACTCTGTCTAAAGGCCAACTATGTCAGAGCCCCATGTCCTATCAGCCTGAGGCACAGAGGAAAATACTGCTTTGCTTGCACTGTTTTCAATTAATGTAAACATTCACAGCCCTCACACACTTCAGGCACTTATGTCAGGGGTAAGCAAAATAAACCCTTAATCAACTGACTAACAAAGCCAGACTCAAACATAACCTTAGAGCAGCAAAGTCCCTAAACTTTTGAAAATCAGTCTTGCTTGAAGATAAAAGTGCAGTGTATAGCTCGTTTGAACCCTTCTCCCTAAGTGTCTCCAGCTATATGTCAAAACGAAGAGGTGTCTATTATATGGCTTCGAGGTAATTTCTCAAAGCTTACACAGATTTAGCTAGATCTGAAAGCTGTTCTGTGGCAGACAGTTTATCCCTAAATCGGCCCTTCATCCTTATAATCCCCTTTAATTGACTTTATTGGGTCAATTTCTTAAACGAAGCCCATCTGGCGCAGTGCGAGACATATCCACTCTAACCTACAGACTGAGCATAAGTTGTTCCATGTATACCTGGGGACGAATAGGGTAAAAGTACAAGGGAAATCAGCTGTTAGCAAGTCTTTTTTTTCTCTTCTGTGAGGACAGTCAGTGAAACAATCCCAGTTCTCAAAGGGATATCCTGTCTAAGGACGCCCATTGTGTGCGTCCTTCAGACAGGAAAGAGCAAAGGAAAGACTGATGTGCCCAAGGCGCTTAAATTAGGTCTGCGCAACACAACACAACATAAATCCAACTGCGCACGGGAGAATGCTGAGAATTTGAATGAGAACTGCAAAAAATGCTATTTCCCACTGTGAGATGTGTGACAAGATGTTGGGAGCTTTGTGTGTGTGTGTGTGTGTGTGTGTGTGCAGGCTTTCATGAGGCATATTGTAAATACATCTGAAAGCCATTGTACTGCATGTTAGAATAATGAGCACAGTTCAGACGAGAACATCAGCAAAGGGCAGAATAGTAGTATTAGGTTTTCTGTAATGGGTTGTATGAGACAGGGTAGGATGGAAAGCCTTTGTGAAAGGATGAGGAAAAAAGCAGATTATGGTCCTAATTCAGCTCCGCATTAGAGGGTGTGACTATCATTGGGGATGATTGTAACTCTCCTCTCTCAAGGGAAAAATACTCTATACCCACCGTAACATGACGCTGAACCTTTGTCACGCTCACATGAATACCCAGCTCAGTGCCATGGTAACAGCAAGGCGTACGACATGCAGGCAATGCAAAATAAGTCAAGGGATGTATTTCATTATTTTTAGGGACACACACGTAATAGAGCAAAATTAATTTCATGTTGTGTCTGCCATTCTCTTTTTCCAAGGGGGAAAAGTGCAAAAGATTGAATGAACATCTTGAGCGCATCAACTGAAAACCTTGCAGCATCTCTCTTGATTAAATTTGCACCAGCCACCAAATGCCCCAAATGCCCCAAATGCCCCATCCATGTCTGATACATGCCACGTGTGCTTAAAGGAGCATGTCGCTGCCCCAGTCACATGAATCCAGTGACTCTTATTACATTACAGGGCAACCATCTACATATCAGGCCACAGAAAAGAAAAAAAAAAACAGCGCCGAGGCATCTTATCACATAATAACTGTGAAAACAGCTGGTTACAAAAAGAATCCATCTTGATGCTAATTTGCTTTCTACTAAGTAGGTATTTTTTTAAAAAAACATTCTTAATGCAATGTACATTGGTTTGGTGTATTAATTCAGTGCTGCTATAATCTCCCATCTCCATTTTCATCTTAACTCTACTGCATTTAGTCCATGACAAGAATAAGCCCAACTCTCTTTTTTCAAAGACAAATCACTGGGGTAATTCACTTGTAAGCTTGCCGCTTGAGTCCGCACAGACACCAAGCTGATGATGGGGGGTTGGTCTTCTCCATACTCTCAGTCTCATGTGTGACACGTTTACTCTGCTAGAAATAATAAAACGGAGGCCTTAATGAGGTGGTTTCATTCCTTCCCACGACCACAAACACCACCCATCAGGACCACCACACTTCACTCTGTGTGGGCAAATAACCGCTATGGTCTGGAGGTGAGCTACACAAATAAACACAGACTGGTTTTGAGGGCAAGAGATTTGAGAGGGAGTGGGATGGGGAACGAGTACCGTGTAACCTGAGCACTTCACACATCTTGAACATGTTGTGTTGTCTCACCACATCCAAGGACGGGTCATGCCGGCAGACTGGCCAGTTGTACATGTGGACATTCCGAAAATGGTCCTGGACTGATGGTGACCCATAACAGCCCAGTAACA
This sequence comes from Sardina pilchardus, assembly GCF_963854185.1. Classification (NCBI taxonomy): domain Eukaryota; kingdom Metazoa; phylum Chordata; class Actinopteri; order Clupeiformes; family Clupeidae; genus Sardina; species Sardina pilchardus. Next base: position 13,439,062 of record NC_085011.1, read on the forward strand.
TAGTGATCATTTGAAGGCCCTTTACTCTGACACCGAACATAACAAATAATACACTAAACCTTCTCAGTGGTAATTGCTAGAGAGCAGTTCTGAGCATCAAATTTGAGTTGATAATGAGATAATGACACCTCCCCTGCTGCCAGATTACAGTTGGCATGCACACAAGCCCTTCAGCTGCCATGCACACAAGCCCTTCAGTTGTCTTTGGCACAGTAGGTACAAATTCAGGAGTCGTCAAGCTAACCTTCAAAAACACTATCCCTTTCCATTCCAATATTCAGGGGAGTGACAAAACGACTATTCCACAATCCTTGTGAGATCTTGCATCGGTATTGCCTACGTGACACAACCAGACTCAACTTCAGCCAGTGCCAGCTCAGTATTATCTGGCTGGCCTCTATCTATGTTTCGATTGTATTTCGCACAAATTCTAATAATCTGATAATGCACGTTTAGAAATGGGCATGCTTTTACGCCAGGATTTGCCAAAAAAAAATAAAAAATGCAGACCTTCACTAGTGCTCTTCTCTGATGTTGTTTAGAGCAAGTGGGGCTCTTTGCTACACCTAACAGCGTGGGTACTAAAGGGACTTAACGAGATTGTGCTTCTCTGGCTGCCATGAAACTGACAGATGTGGAGGGAGCCATAAAAAGGCCCATAAACTTATTGAAAAGAGCTCTCTCCTGTGCCAGTTCTTTAGATCTGCCACACAACAGCCTCTAAGGAAAGCCATTTTGTTTTGAGTGAATAGGCAGAACATGCTTTTTAACCAAAGACGTTTTGGACTTCTGCTCATGATGAAATTATATGCAACTAAGAAGGCTGTAGCAAATGCAGCTAAAGAATTATTTTAGCATACAATGTGCAATGTGGCATCTAAGGAAAGCCATTTTGTTTTGAGTGAGTATAAGCAGAGCATGTTTTTTAAAGAATTATTTTAACATACAACGTTAAAATCTAAACATGCAAACAATATTACTATGCAAATATTTCATCTGAATATTTAACATGTGTATTCCTCTTGTATTGATAATACAGTGATGTTCCATGGTAATTACAGTCTCATTACACATCATAAAGTGCGCTGAAGTGTTAAGTAGTTTATGGTCCTCTAGATTGTTACCCCTTGATATCCGTAAAATCTCCCTGCACACAGGGAGTAAGTATGTCTATATTTACATTGCCAGGTTCTCTTTGAAAGGAGTGACATAAAATAAGGTGCAAAGACCACAAATTTGCCCATGTCCTTATCATGATTTTATGAGAAACAAAGACAGGAATTCCAAAGTCCCAAACATTTTCAGGTATCTACAACCACCAACACAATTAACCGTGTTGGTGAAATTTGTTTAAGCCTTTGAGTCCATGTTCTTTGATGTCAATACATTGGAATGCCATTTAAAATTCAACATGGTTTTACCATTAAATGGCAATACTCAATAACAATACTGTGAAGTGACATTCATGATCAAATAATTTGTTTAATGTGGTCAAAGATTTCACTGTTCTGCACTTTTGAAAATCAAAAGCCTTTTGACATTGGAGACATAAAGTTACTTTAAAGAGGCCTTCATTTCCCTGAATAATCCTGCCGATGACTTCACCTCATTTTCTTCAGAAAAGTTGCTCTGATGCTGTAAATGTTAAAACAAACTTCATAATCCCTCTACTTGAGATGTTTCATACGGCAATCTCGCTAAAATTGTTTATGCCATGGTTTCATATTCTTGTTACCCTTTTAAATGGTCCATGTTTTGCTTAAATCTTCACCCAATGTGATGAACCCTGACTGATCTAATCTCCGGGTTGACAGCTATGGCTTAGTGGAAAGCTGTAGGGTTGAATTTCATAAGATCCGCTTCAGGATGTTAGGATGTTCCAGGTGTTTCTATATGCTCCACCCAAGAAGTTATCCGTTACAAGGAGTAAGGGTTTATGAGCACTCCCTCTCGCCTAATCAAGATCAATGGTGTTAATTCACACCAGATGAGGCCAGTTTCCTCCACACCAGCGACGCCAGATTCAGCATCTGTTATCTCCCTGTTTGGCAACCTGGGCATCCGAACAGCTCAATCACAGTCTGAATGATGTACACTTTCATTGCGTCATTGTTTCAGTTTTATCTCCTTCCACAACAGAAGAACAAGCCAGCATCGTCGTCACTGTCAAATGGCAGCTAAAAAAAAATGGCAGCTCAATGAGAAGTCCTCTGGGAGGTCAAAACCAATCTCCTGTTTCCACTCAACGTCGAGGTTACATCACCTCTTCAAACTGCTTCCTTTAGCCAACAACAAAGTGAAGACTGAAAAAAAGAAGGGGAAAAAGTGAAATCCTATCAGTGCTGGGCTGCAGAGTAACTCTCTCATTTATTTTTGTTGGCAACTCTCAAATGTAGGTTGAGATTTTCATAAATGCGGCCTTCAGTCTATATCCTGTCAAAGCTTCCCATATAATAGGAAAAGGATGCAACCAACAGTGTCCTGCATGCTTTGGATAGAATAGAAGTCAGGGTTTTAGAAAGTGGGGCAAGGTCTCCTTCCATATCTGCACTGATAAAAACATTCATAAACAGCTATTCACTGGCAAGACACCCTGCAAGAATGTGTTTGACCAGCTTGAAATGCAGGTCACAATCACAAATACTTGAAAATAACAGATTTCCGATAACAATCAAGAAATCTGATGTTCCATTTAACATATTCTGAATGGGTGATTTCAAGATCTAAGTCACAAGGAGAAATTGGATTTTAGGTTTAAGTTGAATTAGCCAGGCCTTGGAGGAGACAGGCATGTGTTGTTTGAAAGCAGAACGAGGCAGTCTTAGTGAAAAGTTCCATCCATCTCCTTGGCTTGTCAAGGTTGTTTGACTCCACTGATGGATACAGGTTTGGGAGGATTTCACAGAAAAGCAGCTTGTCTAAAAGATGCTAACTACTTGCATCTGGATGATACTGAGTGGGTGTTGTGTTACATCCAAAAACATTCCATCTCTGCTTCTGCAGGCAACTGGTGGCAGGATTGGTCAGCAACAGTTGACAGGGTTTTCTTTGCTAGTGATAAAATAGTCAAAGGACAGTCATTTTCAACAACTAGATCCATTAAATAACTAAATGCTACTGTATTTAGCGTGTGACTTAGCTAACACCTGGAAATAAAAAAAAAAATACCACAATCAACAAAAATCTTCTTTAACTTTCATGGTTGTTTTAGAAGGTTAAATCATCTTTAGTCTTAATGAGAGAATCTCTGTACTTTTATGAGAGGATGATAGTGGCACTGTGTCTCCTTGTTCAATGAGGAACACCTGGCCCATCTGTCTTTATGCGCGGAGGTCAACAATGACCCTCTAGAAGGGAAGGACTTGTGACCTCTGGCAACCAGTTATCTGTGCAAGCGACCTTCACTGCATGAGCTCAACAGGGTGTTTCCCTTCAAGTAACAGACACAGCCGAAAGGGACATCACAGCTAACACGCAGAAGATCTCACGGCCACCATTCCTTTCAAATATTTAGGATGTTGTCATACTAACAACATCCAAGAAAAGTCGGGATAGCACAAATACTACACTTTTAAGCACAAGTGCTGTAATCAAGCACTAGCCAAAGGTTGGTTACATAACTGCAAGCATTTTACAAATCTTAGCACAAAAAAAACAATGCATCCAAAAGGAAGACAAAGTATATTAGGAGAAAATAAGTTAAAACAGACAGGTCGATTATGTTCAGCAGCATAGGACACCTAATTACAACATAGAGCGGCTCAGTATAAATGTTTTACCGGGAGGATCTCTCTGCTCAGAGCACAATGCAGTCTCACTTAATAATGCAGCAAGTCCACAAGCCAAAGTCAGAGCGTCAGAGCATCTAATTTCAGAAATACTGAGAGGCCAACGCATTTTAACATCATTAATAAAACCTCAAGGCCAAATCCATGATTCACTGTTCATCATGTACACAGTGAGAGAGCGAGGCCATTTTGTCCATTAGTCCAGTATCAAACCAGGTGCCAATGTCCACAATAATTCGAAGAGAATCTAGGTTCAAGGGCAAAATCAAATAGAAAGGTATCTCCAGCTTAGTAGTCTTAAATTCCGTATATTCGGCAACAATTATATGGGTGGAGTAGGCCTACTTGAATTGTATAGATGTATCAAAAACGTTGAGTTAAACTCCAGGAACACATCGTTCAGGATATTTTTTAGAGTTCATAAAGGCCAGAGAGACTTTTTCAGACAGGCGTACATATGAGAGCTATGTGGGGCCCTCCTCTTCTCATTTCTGTTCTGCAGGGCTTGGCAAAGGCGATGCCCAAGAACAATCAGTCTTTTGACTTCATCACGACACAGATGGGAGCAGGGGCTAATAAATCACCTCATCTGCTCGTACCAAAACTCAGCTTCACACTATCAGTGCCCACAAATGAGAGCAAATCTCTCTAAGAAACAGAGTCTCTATTGTGGAAAGTAAGTCATGAGCTATATCTCACCATGAGAAGCAAACAGGATCTTTGCTGTCGGAATGATGAATGCATTTGGTTTTTCGAATGCTACTTTGCGACACAAAATTATTCATAACTTGCTAATAGAAAATATGAATGAAGTTTTAAACACATAATGTCAACATGTCAAAAAACATGTCAAGGTTTTTGTTCAGTTTGCCATTTCAGCAGAAGTAGTCTGTCAGTGTCCATGGAATTGGAAGACATGAATTTATGGGGTGGGAAGTCTGCACTGCCTGTCTGGTGGCCACTAGGGGATGGCAGATCATTCACCGTGATATGGCTCAGGGTGGCAAGGGCTATATGGATAATGCCACTGTGACAAGATTCATTAATGCACACACAGGTCACAGATGCTCACTGGTGCACACTAAACCAGCAAGTGTTTGTGTGTACTGTGTACATGCGTGTGTGTGTGTGTGTGTGTGTGTGTGTGTGTGTGTGTGTGTGTGTGTGTGCATTCTTTAGATGCAAGCAACATAAATTCCAGAGATTGGTATCAAAACTGAGCAATCCATGGCTATACCCTAAAATGGAGGATTCTTCAACAAGCCATCTGATGTACAACGCACAGCCACTTGTGGTTGTGAACACAGTTTCTAACAATAAGAAGCAAGTTATGTCATGCAACAAGCACATGCAGGTTACAGAGACTCTATCTTTGGTGTGTTTACCTGATCTACACTGAAGGTTGTCTCAGTTGCAACAAGAACCTGGTATGCCAATTTGACCTCTATGGGCCTAAAAAGTACATTTTATGAACACACCTTTGAATAGGCTGTAGGCTGTCTTGTGTCAGATGATTCATATGTTGAAGGTTATTATTGAAGTTAATATCCTACTGTATTGTAATAAGTATTGTATTGTATTGTGCCGTTTAAAATGGCATGAAACAATACTGGACAAAAAGCTTCCAGGAAAGCAGCAAGGTAACAGCAAGCAAGAATAAAATGGCCCAAAAATACTGTTGTGGAAAGGACCACGTTACCACCACATTAGGCCTACCTCACAGAGAATAGCCTACTATAAGTTGTAATGACACTTTTTCTCATCAAGCCCAAGGATTGACAAATGCTACACACCATACCTAACTGAATACTGTATGTCAACTATAACACTAACCATCAATTTTCAATTGAGCTGTAGGCTACAGAACATGTACAGAACATCATGAAACATTTCGAAACTTTGCGCTAATTGACCTAGGCCTACGACTGCAGTTACTGGTCATATGGCGTCCAACATAGCTTACATATAGGACAACCTCGCTGCATAGAAGTATATGTATGAAAAGTGAAAACATACCCACTGCTTTGATGACAAACCCTCTGGGTGACCTCAGTGCCCTGCGCATCCATGCCTCCCTCAGCACCTCCAAATTATTTGCATTCCCTTCAACGAACAACACCAAATTCTCCATCCATCCCTGAAAGTGAACTTCAGTCACGGCATTTACCAGTCTCTTATTCCAAAAACTCCGCACATTCTGCGCTTTAAAATCCGCGAAAATGTCCTGACCACTCGCACTAGTGGCGGTGTGTTTTTCTCCACTGGCTCTTACATTCTCCACGTCCTTGCAGAGGATCACAGCAAGCGACGCTGCCGATAGTTTAACAATCCTTTGCGGCTGAGACATTATCCTAGTGTTAGCTCAAAGAAGAACGAAATCGAGATGAATGTTTGAAGCAAAATACGCGCTCCTCATTGGCGTCTTGTAAAAGGGATACAGTCTGACGCATTCCGACAGACTTTCACTGCCCTGACAATCCACTAGACGTCTGAATAGTTATTCTCTGCTCCCAAGGTAACCAATGCTGACGGTGTCAAGGGAGGGGGACTGGATTTGTTACAAACCAATGAAACACCAAAGCTCGTTCACACAGGCGTGTTTTCTCTTGCAAGAATCAGGTATAGCCTATAAAAAGAGTGGTGTTTTCAGAATGAGAATTTCGAGTCTTAAAGTCTTCTACTCTAGCCTACTTGAAAATAAGTAATTTATTGCTGTGAAGGTTGAAATGTCCTTAGACATGACAGGTTCTGCCTTCATATTTCTGAGCAAGGGAATAACAAAGTAACAGATTCAAGGAATGGTGTTTTGTTAGACTCAAATGAATGAAAAACTGTAACTAAAGGGTGAGGCTACAACAAGGCTTGGCAAGATATTGGCAACAGGCTTGGCAGGTACACACCATTAAACTGAACACTATTTGACTGCACATCAAGTCAACAGTTAACCACAAACTGGAAACTCGCTGAGGTATAAAACATAATGTAAGTCCTATATATTTCACATGTTTTTAACACATGACTTCCATTTTAAAAACCCATTAGTGTTTCGCATGCTCCTATTTAACAGCCAGAAGAAAGAACAGTGGCACCTCATCCATCTGCTTCCACAAAATCAAAAGAACAACAAAGATTTGTACTCGGAGCCTAAAGGGAAAAGGTGTGTATGTGTGAGTGGGTTGGCTTCACAACCATGACCTTTTGTAACCTATAGCCCTGAAACTGGATATTGCATTTCCCCCATGCGTCACATACATCAGCCTTCCCCATAAATAATGTGGACTGAATTGCACATATCCACCATGCTGGCCCATGATGTAAATTAGGACATATATGTATAGCCATCATTTCCAATGGAGGATCGTAAATATGAGGTTAGAAAAGACCACCGCGATGTGTTAAGCTATTGTTTTCTACATTTTTTTTACAAGCTCTCCTAATTACACACAATTAGACTGCTTTCTGCATCAGTAGTCGAGACTACTTGGCCTTCGCCTGAAAGAACTTGCCAGGTTTCTGAATGCAGAGGGTGGTCCAAATGGCACCATTTCAGTGCAGCCAATTTGTACTGAGGTTCCATATATTACAAAGTCCATCATATGGGAAAAAATATAACAGTCTTTTTGTAAACAATCCAATCAAAAAGACAATTGAATGCAGTTCCCCAAATGTTTCAGACATGTAGGCTACAAACATTTTGTATTAGTTTTTTCACTTTGATTTACACTTTAAGTTTAGGCTACTCCAGTTACCAGTCAGTCATCACTGAGAAAAAAAAACAAAAAACAAAGGTAGCTTTGTGTTTGGTGAGTAAAACACAAACATCCTAATAACACCATAATATGTTGTTGTCAGAAGTAGAATGGTTCTCTATTTCTCCTGGCCCACAGACAGGAGCTTTCAGTTTCTCTGCTCCATTTCTAATTAAATTTTCATTATGGCTCCTTAAATTTGGTTATAAAGTCACATTTCAGAGTCCTGGAGCTCTCAGTGCCATTCAGACTTTTTGCTCATTACTCTTTTATCAGGTTCGTGCATTTGCTCTGTTCTGTTGTAAAGAGGATCAAAGAGAGTGCTCTCTGGGCCACAGATTTATGGTGTCTGTTGACGTATAATAAGCATCTCAAATGTGCTGAAGTGGCATTAGCCACGGAGGGAAAATCAATGGTAAAATCAGAGGGAGGGTCAGATTTTTGCTGAGCACGATAATACACAACCAACACAGAACAACACTAAATCATATGAATTATTCCTGTCAGATCATCATTGGGTAATTTTTATTTTAATGCACTATAAACCAGTTCATAGTCAATGACTTAAAAGATCATTGTCCTATGACAGATTTGCCAGAGATAAGAGGGGATATAATTCTTGATTGTAGGCCTACAACAATCTTAAATAATCACCACATAAACACCAACGGGTCATTCATCATGGGAACCAGTCTTAACAGACAGTATTCAACTTAAAGAGAGGGTTGACACAAAGAAGCAGCTTCACGCCGCCCAACATCGTTCAAGTTTACAGCCTTGACTGTTTAGGGTGTAATTATGCAGGTGCGTACACATTTTAGGTGTGAGTTCTTCTCCTCTCCTGAAGGAATTACTGTTCCTTTGAATTGTGCTGTAACAAGCAGAATAATATGGCTACGCTGAAGGGTCTCTGACTAGGAGATTGCTAAAAGAAAATGAGGTCTCCTCCTGCCTACATGGTCAGTATGGTCTTTGGTCAGTACACAGAGTTGAATATGTCTTTCTGCAAACCTGTTCCTTTTCATTTGGTCTCAAACACAAACACAAGTCCTGATGAGGTTGACTAATGAAGAACATACTGGAAGCAGCCTGACGCAGGGTTCCTCTGATCCTGGTACGGCATCAGGGCAAAGCTGGTCAATGTCAACTGTCACCTCTGTGACAAGGCAAGGCTTGTAAAAGGCTTACCAAAATGAACAATTAGTGCTTCAAACATAACAGCACGGTATCCTAGTAGGATTTCAGGTCTCGGGGGAACAGACAAAAACAGTATATAATCCTTCTATTCTCACAGACCGTCTACTGAGGAGACCGAACAGGAATGCAGGAAACACCTCCCATGGACTTCCTGGTCTGGTATAATGCTTTGCACTTCAATCACGAAGAATGAGAGACGCATCCTGGTCAGCATTGTGATTTAAGTGCAAATTCTTGTTCAGCTGAAGGAAAAGTCTGTTTATTTGATCAGAACAAGGGAGTGTCAATGGCTGAACAATAAGTGGGCCAAGCAAAGCCAGGATGGAGGACCAAGTGTTATTCATTCAGAAATGTTAATATCTCTACAACTTTGGTGGTTCTTTATCACTGCATTCACAAAATGCATTTCAATATGCAATGCAGCTATATGTTTTCTGAGTAACCATGTTTAGCAGTAACCTATATTCATTCTTTTACATATGTGGTTCACTTCATTTACATTTTTTCTATTTTGGGACATAAGATCCACCTTTTTCTTTCATTCTGAGTGCTGTAAAAGCAAACTTCATGCATTCGTTTGGCAGCTAACACCAAAAACACTTGACCTTTGTGTAATGCGTGTGCAAAATGAATTATTGATATTTATGAACAGATGTTCAGAGAGATAGTTGCATGCTTATTTTAAGTTTCCCAGCTAAAGTATTCTGCTTGATGTAGTACCCCCACCAAGTCTCTTGTTTCTGGGTGGCAGGTGTCTGGCTGATGGACAATGCATGCAAAAACAAAGCTAACATTCCTTTCACTTTCCAGAGTAGTGGGACATCTTTTTAAGTTTTTTCTTTGTCTGTGAATAATGGACATTTTGATATTTATGGCAGCGCATAATCTAATCTTTTCCTCTTTTTTTTTTACAAATTAGTTTGAACTTTTCCTGAATTGCCTCAGTTAACCAAGCCAGTTAGATTTCTTCCTTGGGAAGCTTTGCTGTAGTTCAACCTCTTCCAGTTTTCCAACACTGACTGTATTAGTCATGATCTTGACCGGAATATTGGAGAACATTGTATCACAGTTATTACCGTACTGTTACTGCTGACTGAATATGGAAAAGTGTGGCACCCCAAGACCACGAGAAGAAGCCCATCTGTAGGTCACTCTGGACTCGGGTGCGGCCGGCTACCCAATGGGAATTGCCCCGGGGTGAGTCAAAGTTTCTCACACTGTAACACAGTATTCCCCTGGACTGCAGGCCAGGAAAGAGGATCATTTCCTCAACAACCACACCACTTTGCCTGTTCCTCAGGCCCCTCCGCTCATTCAGAGAGTGCACAACAGGGCTCTTCACGTCTTGCTGGGGCCAGCGTGTTGATAAGAAAGGGAGCGCCAAACTTGGCCATCAATGGCCCCTCTCATGTATCAATTACCTAAAGTATCAAACAGCACGTAAGTGGGCGCTTTGCATGTTTGTTTGACTTTGGGTGCAGTGTGCTTTTGGTGTCAACCCAGTGGAGAAAGGGAGAAACTGTGTGGGAACAACACAGTCCATTCCAGTGGCCCTGCGCTAGAAAAAAAAAAGTCAAACATATCAGGTAAAGTTTGTCACTGGATATTCCCTACCATCATTTGTTTGTTTAGTATTTCAATATCATTTTAAAAATCACTTAGCTGTGATGTGTGTTCCCTTAGATCCTAGCCACTAAATGACCCATAAAAACACATACTCATCTGAAAACCTTAATGATCACACATTTTGCTTTCAGAGCCACATTTTTTTTTGTTAAAAGGACACAGCTCTATTGTCAGCCATGTCACAAGGATTAGAAGAAAGTCACACTGACAGACGCAGAAAGCTCAGACGGCCAGATAAAGCTGACAGGTTAAGAAAGGCGGACAAGCGAGGCCACCACCGGGGCCTCCGCGGGGGAGGTAGGGCTCTTTGTCATGGTAATTAAGACCACTGGACTTTTGAATCCCCAAGAATCACCCGTCCGCACCCACCGTCAGTGAGCAAGGGGCAGTTATAGTGCGCGATGCAAGGCGAGGCGCTTCGCATAGCTCAAGGCGCTCATGGAAACCATGGTTGTGGTTAACAGGCAGCAGAGAGGGGTGGGGGAAGGTGGCAAGTAGAGTGGTCTGCGGCAGGCGGGCGGGCGGATGACACACACAGATGAGGGGGAAACGATCCATCCAGGAGACAAAGGGTGGAGATTAGCCTCCTCGGCCGCCATGAGGCTCCACACTAAGTGGAGGGGAGAGGAGAAAAGAAAAGGGAGAGCTGAGTGACCACAGCTGAGATGCCACCTTTTAAGATGCCACCTTTTAAGTGTGCTCCAAAGTGTAAGGCCAAATCACTGCTAAAGAAGTCAAGGAATTAAATAAAAACAGATTATTGTACTGCATAACACCAACCACATCTTTGCAAGCCACTGCACTATATTTAAGGGTTGGAAAAAAAGCTGTATGAAACTTCCAAGTCTCCTCGTTTCAGACAGACAGAAAATGAGATCAAGGAGGGAAAAGTGCAACCTGATAGCTGATCTCTTCCCCGACAGCAGCAACCCAACTCCCAGCCAACTCCCTGCTCTGCATTGAAATGGCCTAATTGTCCTCAGTCGGAGCAATTTTTTACCCGGGCTTCTGATGGGACTTGTGAGGGGTGGGGGGAGCAGCGGGAGCCATAAAGGGCCTCTGTTTGAGCCATGACAGTGGGGTTACCTTTGCCGGTCTGGGAGGTAGAGTCTGGTTTCACATCATGTCCAGCCCCCGTATAGTAACAGGAGAGGACAAACTTGGAGCACACTGTTGCACTGCTCCGTTCAGACAGGCAGAAGGGACATTACATAAAAAAGCAGACATGCACAGAACACATGGCTGGGACGACTGTTGGTGGGAGACCGCCGCTGTGTTGCATGGTAACGGGAAGAGGAAATACAAGCTATTGGTTTTTTTACAACATTGTTGTATCTGCACTAGCTAATGAGGAAACCTGTCAAACAACAGGAAACGTCTCATTATTGTTTTCTTTCAATATTTTTCCCATCACCACATGAGGTTTTCTAAAGTCTGCAAAAAAAGACATGACACATTAGAGTGAAAGTTTTTGATCAGTTGTGATCTGCATCATGCTTGTCTGAGGGTGGAGTGCAGATGGGAAGCAGACCCACTCCCATCACATCCCAAACAACTTCCTGCATCTTAAACATGCATGCAATACACCCTGGAGACTAAAATGTATGAGGCCAACCAAAGGAACAGGAGAAGCTCTTAAAACGTCCTAAATTCATGACATATGGCCCAGTTCCTCCCAGAAGCTCTTTTCAAAAAGACCTTAAAACTTCCGGCCCCTAAATGTGTCTTTCATGGCCTCTCAAGCAGCTATGGGTACACGCTCAATGGTGTTTTTTGCCCCCGACAGCACCTTCCAGGCAGCACAGCCTAAAAGGCACTACCTTTACCCTATTCCTAACCTTAACCCCCTCAACCCTCATCCTACCCCTAAACTGAAGGCAGCGCTGCCTGGAAGGCACCGTTTAGGGCAAATAATACCAAAGACCATGGGGTACACAGGACAGGGTAATCATCACAGCGACATTTTGTTATTGGGTGTGCCAACAACAAGCAAACTAATAGCTATGGATAATTCGGTCATTACCACTTTTACATACCAAAAGGATGTAATCTTGAAGTACTAATCAGTTCAGCGTCAGCACAATTCAAATGCTTCATGACCAGCATCCAAATGTCAGAGAATAAAAAATAAATAAATACTAATAAAAAAAGACAACGACATCTACTTATGTTAAAAAGAACCACATTTATTTTCTGCACAAGACAACCTTAAAGCACATCTGAAATAGAAAAATAATATGCACTTGGCTGCTTTGGGTTCAGTTTTACTAAGTTTGGCTCTTCTCTATAATCTATACCATTCACAGCACCTTGCCTTCATTTCAAAGAAAGAGGACCAAAACTAAAGATATCAGCTCAGAGTTAGAAAGTCATTGCTTCTTGATCGGTTCTAGAAAACATGTTTTCGAAGAACACACTTCTTTTTTTCTGAAATGACCACTGACTATACAGTAAGGGAAATTGTCTACTGTACTTGATGTATCTTTAACAGAACTGTAGCCTTTGATGATTATTTGTCCCTAGTTTCTTTCTCCGTGCAATGTCGAAAAAGAATGATAAATGTCCAAAACCAAGTCACACTGAAATCATGTGCCGACCCACAAAGCAACCTGGACATTATTGAATTGAAAACATTTCATGCAGAAGATTCTCCAAAAGTATGACTGGCTGCTAGCAAGTTAGTAAGTCATGACCGGGATGCCATTGACGCATCGTGTCACTGCAACCTAAACTCTGAAGAACTTGTGTTTTCATCAGATGGTCTGCTCAGGGAATTATTCCGATAATTACTTCTCTATATTAAACCATTTCAACATAAATATTACTATTATTGCTAATCAAAGGCTGAGAAAGTACAGCGGTCACATACTGGCACAAATGTTGTACAGAGTAGGTCAGGGGAGGCTGGCTGAGCACAACAGAAATTTTAGCAACGGAAAACCAAAAACAAATAATTTCAACTTTTTTCATATTAATAACAATGCTTTAAATATTAAAACTCGTTTTCATTTTATAACTGCTTTTTGAACCAACATAAATAAACTAGACATTTGCTCTGAACAAATGAAGACCCATGAAATGTGAATTAGAGAATATCACCAAGTTACAAATGAACCCATCTATTTGTAAAACTGTACACCGCAACATGTGTCAAAACACTTGTCAAAATAAAATCAGTTTGAAATTATATTGGTTTAGTGCTTATATACAATTCTGTAAGAAAGGATTCCTCCTAAATCAAAAAGGCATTCATTCATCAGAGCCATTGGCCTGGACTTTTTGGTCACTGGGTTCAGTGGGTTCCTCCTGAAAGGAAACAGATGCAAGTTAGTCTTGAGATAAGATTTCCTGATACAAAAACATCCAAAGCTATTTGATCACAACAAAATGTAACTTCTATTCAATATTCAATTGAAAGTCTTTTTTAATCAATGTGGCTACAATATTATTTTTTAGGTTTTGTGTGATTCAGACTGCTGAATGTGGCATGATACTTAGTGAGTGTAGGTCATTCAATATTCATCATGTTGACACGAACACATTGTCTTCACTGTTCCTCAAAACATGAAGGACAACTCTCATGTCGGTGTGGGTGTACTGTACCTTAGCTAATGCATGAAAGACAACTCTCATGTCGGTGTGGGTGTACTGTACCTTAGCTAATGCATGAAAGACAACTCTCATGTCGGTGTGGGTGTACTGTACCTTAGCTAATGCACTCTGTAAGTCCTTCATGACTCCGTTGAGACTGGCGGAGGTCTTCTGCAGCTGCTGGTGGAAACTGGCCTTCTGCTCCTCCGTGCTCTTCAGACTGCCCTCCGTGTCACTCAGCCGACTCCTCACCTCCTCCAGATCGCGCGTCAGGTTGCGATTGGAGGCTTCCAGCTCCGTCATGCGCTTGGCATCCTCGTCTGGAAACACAGTGGTGGTGGTGGGGAGGTTAGCGACTCAGCTCCAGGGAAAATAAAACGCACAAGTGCTAGCAATCCGGCCGGTCCAAGTATAAGTCATTTAAGTGTGAAGCCTGGGTGATAACTGTATGCATCCCTGTAGTTACATTATTCAAAATACGCTTGTTAAGACTAAGGAAGCTGCCTAAAAACTCGCTAAATACCACTCTCTTTCTGGTCTGATATATTGGCTTGTAGGCAAAACCCTATAGGAGCCTGATACGAAATGCTCATTTAGAAGAAAAGTGGTCAGACGGATTTAGAGGCTTTTGCATCTGAACCCTGCATATGCTCCATCATTAAGAATAGAATATCAGGTGATTTCCTCTAGCAACGGTGTGGAAAGTTAGTCTGGAGAGCTGCAAGTTCACACAGGTTCTCTGACTCAGCCTGACCTATTTTAGTGTCCTGCAGCATGAGCTTTTGCTCGATCTCCTCTCGGGCCTTCTCGCTCTTGTCCAGTTTCTGCATCATGCTCCCCACGTCCACCATGGCCCCGTTGTAGACGATCAAACTGCCCGACTCGGTGCCCTCTGCGGGCTCACTGGACCGCCGGGCCTTGAGGGAGGGCAGCATAGTTCTATTCCCTGTGAAAAGAAAAAAAAAAAAACATTTGCAGAGTTAAGACAATGATGCATCTACTCCAGTAAACATATGAAAATAATGATGAACAGATAATGGATAGGAAATCTTTTTCAGATGTTTTGTTGAATGGTAACTATCTTAATATTGGGAAATTAGTGTATTAGTCGGTCGGTCAAAATGAAGAAGTGTACTGATTTGAACATTGAATCATCCCGGTGGCTCACCTAAAAGGCTTTCGGGTGGGGAGTCAGAGGTCACAGTTGGAGGAGGCTCATCTTTCGGACCATCCGTCAGCTTCCGGTAGAAACACGCATCCCTTACCATCGGTTTACTCACCATTTTCTTCACCTGGAATACACAGAACCAAATACTCAGTTAGGCAACCATGAAAACACCTCACACACTGTTTGGGTCCATCCCAGTTTAACTGTAAGAAAAATCAACTCTGCACATTCATCCTCAGTTGTCTTGTGGTGATACAACATATTTATTGTTATACCTAATGTCTCTTTTTCACAATGTAGCTTGAATGTTAGTCCTGTGAGCTAAATGAATAACTGTACATGTAAAACTCCAGGGGTGTTTAGAGATTTGGCTGTGTGGCCTTTGAC
This sequence comes from Sardina pilchardus, assembly GCF_963854185.1. Taxonomy (NCBI): domain Eukaryota; kingdom Metazoa; phylum Chordata; class Actinopteri; order Clupeiformes; family Clupeidae; genus Sardina; species Sardina pilchardus. The sequence continues at coordinate 13,454,568 of NC_085011.1, forward strand.
AGCAGTGCTCCCAGTTAGATTCTGAATGGTCAGTACCTGGGCCCTGGAGAGATGCAGCCCCAGAGTGTACAAGATCTCCTCCAGGTCCTTCTCATGCAAGTAGCCACAGTGGCTCTGATCAAAGTACACAAAGGCCATTAGCAGGTCCCGGTGATAGGTCACCATCTGTTTCTTCTTGTCCTCCTGCAGGAGACCAGAGGAAGTTTAATGCATGCAGGAAGGGAGACAGGCTTCTGAGAAACAGCTCATAAAGTCGGCCTATTAGTTAACAAGATGCTGTTTGAGCAGAGCTCTTGCGAGGGGTGAGGTGATTGGGCATGTGTACCTTGTCTTTAGAAGATCTCTCCTTAGATTTCCTCTCATCTCGCCGGTCATCTCGTCGATCTCTTCCTATCGAGTCCTCATCGTCTTTGTCTGTAGAATGTGATGACACACCATCGTGTAATTTCAGTTTAGTCTAGGACTGTAATAATACTTTTGATTTTCTACAGATGGAATGGTGGTTTCATACCTCGCTGACACTTACAAAGTCCTATAATAAAAACACCTCAAGAATTTTCCACATTCAGAGGTGTGTAAATTTTGCCAAGTACCACAGAGGACTGGCAGTGGCCAGAGAGCTTGCGGTGGGAGCCCTTACCATCATCGTCATAGTCGTCTGCATCCTCGGCCTCCATGGGGTCGTACTCCTCTGCGTTGTTATTGCTTCCTTCATCCTCGTCATCCTCCTCTCTGGACTCCTCTTTCTTCAGCACCTTCTCCTTCTCCTCATCCTGAGACAGAGCATCACAGCAGGAAGCATTAAGCTACTTTAAATAGATATAGTAAGTGAGCATAGTTAGTTAACTGAGGTGTGTTAAAATATGGCAAACAGTGGCAAACGTTCGTGGTGAACATGTTTTCTTTGAACAGTTGAACGATTTGATGTTAACATTCCATTCTAACAGTAATTGCATTGTTGCATTCGTCAAACTCAGGCCCAGTTCCACCGTATGTTCGCGGAGCACTACCTCCTCAGACTGTTTGCGATTGTTAGCAAACATTCGCCAAAAACTCAAGGCTAACAGAAAACTGTTAGCAGGCGTTCGCAAACGTTCGCCTTTGTTGGTGAACTTGAACGCACCTATGGTCTATTTAAGAGTACGAGGAGAGTAGCACTGACCTTTTTCTTCTCCTCGTCTTCTTTCAGTTTCTTCCCCGCTGGCTCGCCATTCTCCTCCTCCTTCTCCTTTTTGATTTCCTTCTTCTCGGAGTCTTTCTTCTCACTGTCCTTCTTGGGCTTCTCCTTCTTGTCCTTCTTCTCGTCCTTATAAGGCAAGGCAGCCATGGCTTTGTAGATCCGATAGCCAAAGTCTCGCTGCAGCATCTCGTTAAAGAGCTCAGCGAACAGAGACACCTGAGAAAAGGGGAGACAGCCGAGCGGTAAAAATCTGAACACGTCACCGACTGCTCTGGATCAAATGCCTTTATCTACCATGACTGTACGATCTTCCTTTGATGGCCATGATGAAATGGTTTCTTTGCCATTTTCAATTTCTAAATGGATGACAGAGTTTCCATACTCTGGAGCATATTCTGAAGAGTATAATCAAAATATTCCACTGAAGCATGAATAGCTACATATTGTTAAGGTGATGACACATGGGGAGACATTTTGAGCAATGTTGCTAAGCAACCACATAACCGGTTCCCTGCTCTGCTTGGATGGTCATAAAAATTTGCCTACTGATGCTGTACGTTCTCCAAAAATCAATGGGAACATGCTGGAACTACTATGCTCAGGAACATTGCTCAGGAACATTGCCCAGAAACATTGCTCAAAAAGTTGCCTTGTCATCAGAGTGTCAGTTGAGTGTGTAGCGCAAGGCCTTGACATACATTGACATACACACTTCATCCACAAGGGGGCACCAGCTTGCTTCTGATTACTTGCTGGACTGCCAGTAAAACACAATAGACTAGTGAAGGGGTGGGCAAACTTTTTGGCTCAAGGGCCACATTGGGTTTTGAAAATTGACCGGTGGGCCACATAAAAATGGTCAGTTGGCTTCATGATTCCCTTTTAAAAGTTCCTTATAAGAGATATCAATTATCAACAATGACAAGCCAGCTGGAACCTACCTGTCTCTCTCTCTCAGAGAGACGCGTTCCCAATTAAATAGATTAGCATAACATTCAAGTTAGATCTGCTGCAATGGAGATAACAAGAGTATCGTCTCTATGCAACATGATGTTTTGACACTGACATTGTAAACGTTCTCTAAGAGCAGTGAAAAGCAGTTTGCAATAAAGCTAACCACAGCGTTGTTTATCGTCTATCGGGCCGGATAAAAGTGCTTGGCAGACCATAGTAGACCAACAGGGCAACTTAACTAACTCACCTCAGGGCTGCATCACAACCCTGGCAGTTCCATACTTTTAAACAGACCTTCATCTAAAATCAAGTGACCTGATGAAGCAGCTCGTCACTCACCTCAAACGAATGCTCTTTGTTGTCCTCCAGTCGATAGTCCAGCAGCACACTGAGGGACATGATGCTGCAGTCAAACTTGCCGTTTTTGGCTGCCCAGTTGGGCTGGACGATGATGGTGGGCTCGTCCGGAAGCATGTACCGCCGCTCCCGACGCTGCCGCTCCACCTCCTCCTGCCGCTTACGCTCCTCCTCCTAGGGAAGAGAAGAGAAGAGAAGAGAAGAGAAGAGAAGAGAAGAGAAGAGAAGAGAAGAGAAGAGAAGAGAAGAGAAGAGAAGAGAAGAGAAGACATTTGTTGAGAGACACATTCAGGTCAATAATAAACAAAAGATGTCCTTAAGAGGAAATTCAACTGCAAGTTAGGCTTGATTTTTAGATCCACTGTGACTGTTTGGAAAACATCCGTTGGCCAGAATTGTTTAAAAACGCTCCTTAGAAGCCGCCCATCTCCAGCCTCACCTCGTGGTCGTCCTCCGGGCGAGCCGTCTCGTCCTCGTCGGGCACGGGCACCTCCGGCTTCTCGGGCTCCTTGGCCTCCTCCTGCTGCTCCTCCACCTTCAGCTGCTTGGTGAGGCGCGCGATCAGCTGAGACTTGAGGCCCTTGGAGCTCAGAGTGCGGCTCTCCAGCTCCTTGCGCAGGTCATTCACCTGGACGCCAGCAGAGGGACACCACAGCTTTCAAACACAGTAGTGTAGCGACTATGCACAAAAGGGTTAACAAATATTTTGTTCCTAATGCAGTTAAAAGCATAAACAAAAGGGGATTTGTACTCAATTAACACTGGCGTCTTTGCATATTTGCACATTATAGGGATTTTACTTTTCATTATGTTATTGCTGACCTCTTACATGAAATGGAGTGTGTTTTTGCTATTGTAATATCTTATCTGTTATGTATGCTTCTATGGTGGACTGAAGACAAATTTCCACATTTTGTGGATAATAAAGTATTCATTCATTCATTCATTCAAAGGGATGGGAGAGGGTGAAGTGGGTAGAGGTCAGTCTAGGCGTTCGTGTCTGACCTTCATTGATTTCGGGTCCAGTTTAGCCCAGTGGGTGGGAGTGGTGACCTCCTTTGAATCTTCTTCATCCTTCTCCTCTTCCTCCTAGAAGGAGAGCCAGTGAGAGAGGAGAAAGGGGAGAAGGTGACAGTGGTAGAGGATGGCGGGATAGAGGACCCAGATAAAGAAAGACGCAAAGAAAGAGAGATAGAGAGATACAGCAGGAGAGAGACAGAGAGAAAAATACAGAAAAACTGTGTAAGCAAGCGACGTATTTTTTAGGGCTGAAACAAAAAGTTGATCCGTGCAAGAAGCAAGGTCACAACTGTCTCTCATTGTCTCCTCCTATTAAGATCTCGACTGGGCAAAAAGTCCACTGCTAGGATACATGGAAACTCTCTAGCTTTGATAACAAACCGAAAATTCCACCCATCAGCCAATCAATGCGCGTTCTGTGGAACACAAAAGATAAATCAATGACAGAGGCTCCAAGAGGTGTGTACGACAGGTGTTCTCAAAGCTGGTCTCCCAACTGAGTGTGTGTGGAAAGCCCTACAGCTAGTGAGGTGCCTGCGTATACAGTGGCTGTCTGGGGGTATGGTCTTACACCTAGTCATGGCCGACTGTCCTTGGATCAACCAACTGCTCTGGAAAAATCAGCTGCTTCCCAATCCTCTAGATACAGTCCAATCAAGAGTGTCAAATAAAAAAAAAACAGGGACAGACAAGAGACAGAACTCAGGGAGTTTTGTTTTGGAGCAGATACTGAATTAAAGTCAAATGAATCAGAGCAATAACAACAAAAAAACACACAAATTCATATACAACTGGCTCTCCAGGTTCCAGCAAGTGATTGGTTCTTTTCCAGCCAATTAGTGCATTGGGTTTCATGCAAAGATTACACTAATCTCCTGCATGCAAGGTTTAACATTTGAACAGTTCTCATTTAAGATTCAGCTCATGGCATGAGTGTAAAACAAAGCCAAGGGGAAAAAAAGAGAATCATTTCAACAGCCCTTTGCTTGCCAAATGCATGTCCAAATTAATGTTAAATCAGTTAATATTTGGGGCGAGCTGGAAGCTGTTTTACCAGTTGAAGCTCCTTCCACTGTGTGTTACTGCTGGCTGGGGCCTGAAGCCAGGTGGGTAAGGGGAGGGTGGGGGTGGGAGGGGGGCAGAGCAGGTAGAGGAGGCAGGAGGGGGTGGGGAGGGAGTGGAGGGGGGGAGGGGGAGGCCTGTATGATGCCTGTGGTACTTGTCTGCACTGTTTGGGTGGGATGTGTGTGAATGAGTGTGTGAGGGGGATGCCTTTATAAGTCTGACTTGTTTTTGTTTTTGTCTAAAGTCCTGTGCCTGTGAGAAGCGGAAATGAGAAGAAAGGGATTAGCGTTCAGTGCCTGGTCTCCATCCGCCTCCTTGCGCTCGGCCAAGAGTTTCTCTGCCAGCTGCTCCTGGAGTCCGCGCGACAGGCCCTCCCACTCTGAGCGGGTAGGAAGACAATGCCAAACATCCGGCAGAAATAAAACCACTGTCTCCACATGTGCGGGGACTGTCCGCCCTTTGTGTGTCTCCTCAGGGCGGTGATAGCGAATCTCTGCAAAACGATACCTGTCGCAAAGGAAGAAGCGCATTGGAAAGAAACATTCTGTCAGACATCACAAGGCCCTAACATCTAACCCCCCCCACACACACACCCACACTCGCTCAAACACATACAACACACACACGCACACCAACAGACAGACATATGCCCCTCTAGCTCACAGAATGCCCCACCAATCCCCTGTCTGATAAAAAAAAAGACCCCAACATAAACAGACATGAGAATAAAAAAGTCGGCAGATCTCCACAGTAGATTCTCACGGTGAGCGGCAGCCATATGTTGGGAAAGTTGACAGGCGATAAACAAATATCGACAATGACAACAAAAACAAACAAACAACAACAACAACAACAATCTGGACAAACACAGGTCCTAGCCCACCACATGTCTGCACTGGATGCTTGTGTAGGATAGTTTTACGTACCCCCGGGAAGTGTGAGAAAAGGGACAAGAATCAAGGACACAGTGAAAGCAAAGTTAAATATGTAAGATATTTAACAGAGGCATAGGCAGTTCCAAATCAAAAGAAATGGAAAGTAATGGTGGCGGCTCCTCCTCTGGCGACTGTTCTCGGAGCCACAGAGTCAACGCATTCACCACACAGAGAGAGGCAGGACTTCTAACACATATTAGCCAAAAAGGGACATTGCAACAGAAAACAAACTGGGAGCAAATGAAATGATAAAAGAGTTCTAATAAATTACTGAATCAAACAAAAACATAAAAAAAAGCGCCTCAAAATGGTCAGATTTAGCGCTGTGTAAACTCCATGCAGCATGTCAGGAAAATGTCAGATGTTTTCCTTTTGTATTATCATTATTATTATTATTATTATTATTATTATGACTATTTTGCTTATTTTTAGTACAGGGCTGAGTGCTGAGTAAGGCAAACAGAGACAGTCTTTGTGTGGAGATGGGCTGGGATGTTGGGGCGGGACTTACCACTGGGTGCATAGGCTGAGGTCAATGCCCGTCAGAGCCTTACAGCAGCGTATAGCTGTCTTTATCAGCACTGAGGCATCTTTCTCGGGGTCGGCGCCATCCAGGGATGGAGACCAGTGTCCCCCGATGGCCATGGCCTCATCTTTGCCCCTCATGCCGACCAGGAACTGACGCAGCGGAGAAGAGGCACACAGACACGTACACAGACACGTACACAGACACGTACACAGACACGTACACAGACACAGACACAGACACAGACACAGACAGATCACGTGTCAATTCGACTTCATAGACAAGCCAAAATGTCTGGCTAGATGCTGTAGGCCAATCAATAAAAGAGCGACATCAGACAAAAAGCATTCCACACAGCGTTCAGAAATGGAATAGGATCAGTGCATCATTGTCACCTCCCAGACAGATTAGCCCATCAGATTTGCCCAAGGTTGGTTTCCACTGATTGTGGACCCCATATCACACCACACATAAGCCAGCAAAGCGCAGAGACAAAGCGCTGAGAGGTTCCCTGCGCATACCTTAATGAGGCGGGCCGGGTGCTGGAAGGAATCTTTGACGTCCGAGGGGTCTTCAGCTAGAGCGCACGACTTGTGATAGAGCTCCTCCAAGCTTGGGTTGGCTAGCAACATCACCTGGAACCAACATCAGTGAATTTTAACAGCAAGTATTTGCCTACAAACACTTCAACCCACTTGAACCATGGCTGAACCCTATGACCCGTCTTCCTATGAGATGGAATGGCGGGCTGGGGGGGGTAGCGCTTACTCACCTTGGCGCTGTAGGTGTGGTTGGCATCAGACGGGTCGAGCACGGCCGTGTTCTTCACCAGAGCGTCCACCTCTTTGTGCATGATGTGGAAGTTACAGTAGTTGCCGAACTGGAAGGGTCGGGTCAGCGGGAAGGCGTCCACCCAGGTGAAGACGGCGTCGAAGAAGTCACTGGGGATGTAGAGGCTGTGGTAGCGCCGGCGCAGCTCCATCATGTCACAGTTACAGCTGGACACAGCAGGAAGAGGAAGTGAGGTAATGGCACAGGAGGAAGAGGAAGAGAGGAAATGGCACAGGAGGAAGAGGAAGAGAGGAAATGGTGGAAGAGGAAGTGAGGAAATGGCACAGCAGGCAGAGGAAGAGAGGAAATGGCAAAGAAGGAAGAGAAGAGACACACGAATGGAAATCAATTCAATATTTTCTGAGGCACCAAGGACGATAATAAACCATGACATTAAAATGGTCTAGTTAAAGGACACAAGGCCATATTTCCCCAGCAATTTTCTCTGAAGCCCTTCTGTTATTTTATTCATTCTTGCATAAAATCACTAAATGTTATGAATTACAACACACAACAAACCCAAAGCTGCTTTGAATTACAACACACAACAAATCTAAAGCTGCTTTGAATGAGGCTTAAAGCGGTCAGTGTATTAAGCAGTGTAGACATGCCCCTTCAGAATCCTGTACTAAATGAAATCAGATGTTCTCAATCGTTCCTTCTGCAGCCCCCCAGGCCTGCAAGTGTTCCATCTATCCGCACTCAAAACACATCTGACTGACACCAGCGCGAGTGTAATGCTCCTCAATTGCTGCATTAGGGATGCTCAGCTATTCAAGAGCCCTGGCTGAGCTCAGGCAATAGAGCAGAGTAGATAGAAAACATGCAAAGCAGAAGTAAAACTAAGCGCCATAAACCATAGAGGCCGGGTTTCCCAAAATTGTTAAGAAGCTCTTAAGTGCTAAGAACTTCTTAGGAGCGTTGTAAGAATGTTCTAAGAACGCTCATAAGAAGTTCTTAGGACTTAAGAGCTTCTTAACGATTTTGGGAAACCCGGCCCTTATCTTTGACACTATCTGAGAAGTTCAAAAGTGTATGGATGGTTCTGGTTCTAGTTTTTGTGAACAATTGTTCAGTGGGTTTCAAACAATAACACCACACAAATGTCTAACATCTAATGTGGTAGATTCTTTTAGAATACATCCTAAGTAACCACAGCAAAATAACATTATTTACAGTAACTGCAGTTGCATGGCAACGTGGCCTCCATTCCTTACCCGTCCAGAGAGAATTTGGAGAACTGCACGGTGTAGCGCGGCAGCGCGCGACGGGGTCGCCTGGGGGAGCGCTCCCTGCGGGGAGACCGATCTCTGGAACGCTTGCGTGCTGGGGAGCGCTCCCGAGACCTCCTGCGCTCACGCTCCCTGTCCCTGTGGAGAATAATAAACAATGGTGTCAATAACAACAGAAAACAAAAGTCTCAAAAGAAGACAAAACATACAGGCTTATAACATGTAGGGGCTTATACTGGACTTAGACCAAGCCTTCCTGTTCTTAGCCGAAGTGATTATTGGTGGCCTTATCATTACAATTTGTACACCGATTATTTGCCTGTACAGTGATTATATTATATTGTAAGATTATATTATAGAATTATATTGTACTGATGTATTTGGGAGAGACAGAGTTGGAGACTGTTATTTGAATGAAGAACAGAAGATGAAGCACATTGCATGCCAGAGTGAAAGATACCAAGGTTGTTTCCCATTAGCAGTTGTCACCAGGTGACCGTGGGCTAGATGTGTGTGTGTGTGTGTGTGTGTGTGTGTGTGTGTGAGAGCGGCTGCTGACCTGCGGTCATCCTTCCTCAGGATGAGCTCGGTGCGGTCACTGCGGCTGGGGAAGCGGGGCGCGGGCTCAATGCGCCTCACTGGCTGGGGCTGGGCAATCATCCGCACCGGGGGCTGCAGCAGCCCACTGGAGAATACAGACTCTGGGGTGCACACACACACACACACACACACACACACACACACACACACACACACACACACACACACACACACACACACACACACACACACACACACACACACACACACACACACACACACACACACACACACACAGACACAGACACAGACAGACAGATTCATATATAGATTTCAATATTCATCAATATACATCTAATCACAAACAAATACTGCTAAAAAAGAAATCCAGCGATTTTTCACATAAATCTGTCGGTGTGAAAAATGAAGAATCAGTTTTACCTAGCGCAAGTTGCAGCAGCCAACAGAGCCCCTATTATATGAACCCAGAGTGCAGCACTGTAGATGCCCAGAAGCTCAAACCGTGGGCTGCAGCAACTCAAGTTGGGTAAAACCGATTCTCTTTTTTTTTTTTCATACTGACAGTATGCAGTGATCTCGAGAAACAGATCTATATGAACAAAAATCTCCTTTAAGGTGTAGTTGTTTGTGTAAAATGGTGATCTAAGAAACTAAACTAAAGATGATTATACATGCAACTTCTTGAGCAACGTTGCTGGGCAACCACATAACCAATTCCATGTGTTCTAATTGGATGATCAAGAAGAACATTTGACAACTGATGAGTTGCCTAGTTCTCTGGAAAGAGAATGTTGTCCAATATCAATGGAAATGTGCCAGACCCACAGCACTGCCTGACAATCACTCTGGGACATTCTGAGTATTTCAGTCATGCAAAAAGTCCATTCCAACTTGGTCATATTGCTTAAACACAGATGTATGGATGTTGTGGTGAATCTAGACACTCGTATCTGCGAAGTGGGGCACCTTTGGGGGGAGGCTGGGACAGTAAGGGCTGAGGGGGGTTCTGTAGCAGCGGGGCCAGCGTGGCGGCAGAGAGCTGGGCCTGCAGCAGGGAGGGCGGTGGGCCCTGGGTAGGGACACTGAAGGTGGTGGGGGGAGGTAGAGACTGCATCATGGTGGGGCCCTGCTTCATCATGTTGGGCCCTCCAGGCTGGTTCTGAGACAGGAAGAGGGAGAGAGAGAGCACGTCAGATGGTATCAGAGCATGTCAACCAGAGTATCCCCCAACACATGCTATTTTATATTCTATGGCACCTTTATGTGTAGGAGTAAATCATATTCTGAAAGGATTTTAAAGAAATAGATCATCTACAGCACATCATCTATTCTATATGATGTTTCATGGACAATCTCAGCTTGGTACTTTTCCTAGAGGCAGGGCCATTCAGCTCAATTAAAAACAACATAAGTCCCTCTTTCAATTATTTGCCACCAGGAGCACAGCACTGGTGTTCTCATTTCAGTCTTCTTCAGGTTGACTGAGTCTAAAATGGGTTCGACCTTGCGGTGCTCGCACTGCGTTTGAAGTAGGTCTCTTAGGGATATGAGATGGGACTGTGTTGCAGGGTTATTAGTCACCCTCTGCAATGCACACTAAAAAAAATCCAAATGTTCGCTCATGTTTGTGTTACTGACACATGCTTTAGAGAGGGGAAACTGAACCAGCATGGCACACAGCTCCTGAATAAGAGAGCGCTGTAATGTAACTCTATACTTCATCAGCAGGTCTTCAGCATGCCTGTAACATTACATTAAGCTGGAACTCTGACAAAGCAAAACAAGAGAGTGCCGTTTTAAGAACACAAAGTTCCAGAGACAAAATGTCTAAAGGCATTACTTTATAAAAAATTGTGAGGATGTTTGCATAGGTATCTAAAATGGCCAACTACTACCCCTCGCCTCAATAACCAGCAGAATTAACCAAACTGACTGCATTAAGTGGATCAATCGCCATATAATCAGCATTATATATCCTTATCAAACAAAACATCACAGATTCCATCATGAAACCATGACCTGTTTGGGGATGGGAGAAAGTGCCTCGGTGAGAACTGGGTAGGGAGGCATCCATAAGAGAAAACAAATGGTTAGGGAAAAAAATGGCGGGGAAGAAATGCAAGGGAGCTTTGTTCCCTGTTGAATAGACATTAGACAACCTCAGGATGTCTGCCACCCGAATGCAAATAGCAAAAGAAAATAAACATTCTTTGTGTTTCATAAAGATGCTTCATTTGGCCTTCAAACAACTGGCCTTACAGGGAGGCTACACCGGGCACGCAACTGAACCGATCCGCTCGCGTAGCGTCTGCCGCAACAATTAGCTTCCACTGTAATCAATGTCACTGGCTACACCAGATGTGAAAGTGGCGCGTGCGTTCAGTCTTGTATAACTATTTTTATACTACGCGAACGGGTGCACTTCAGTTGCAGACCCGCTATAGCCCTGCCCCTGGCCTATCAATTAATCAATCAATTAAGTGTTTTTTCTAAATGGCATTTAGAGTTTCACTAGATAAAATAACACAAGTACAGCATGTTCTTACAGTACTACTGTGCCAAATCATAAACTGCAGTCAGTTCAACCATTTTGTCTGTATTATCTACTGCTAACCAGTCACAGCATATGAAACACTATAGAATGCCTTAAGAGATTGATAAAAGTACAAGCTTCTCTCCTCCCAAAAACAGAAAAAGATAAAGCTTTGAGAAAGATAAGCTTGTTATTGAGAAAGTAAATGTGTTTTAACATATTAGGACTCAATTTAAAAATAAGCCACTGAATTCCTCCAGAGGGGAACCCAATGTAACAATGCATTTCAAGGAAGGAAAGAAAAGGAGAGAGCTGTGTGTAGTGTACAGACTGGTCAGGCAGAAGGAGAGGTGGAGGATGATGGGGTTGGGATGGGGTGAGGTGGGGTGGGGTGGGGAGAGAGCCCCAGAGAGTGTGGGTTACATTTTGTCTTGAATCCACCGAAGAATGCATTTCAGAGTAGCGTGCCATCCCAGCGTCCTGCGGGTAAAAGCCGGACAGCTGTGGGGAAACTTGAGGTAAGGTCTGGGGGACCTGATGCTACATGGAGATCGAGAACAGAGTCAGTCAAACAGCATGGCAGCACACGGTATGAGAGATGAGCTGGGTGTGTGGTGGTGGTGGTGGTGGTGGTGGCTTGTGTCGTGTAGGCTCAGGCACTTGGCTGTGGGCCTGAGGCCGAAATACTTACCGACTGCTGATTAGGCAGCTGAGGTAACGTCTGGATGCGCTGAGCGTTCCATTTGAAGGGCATGTTGGGATTGTAGACAGCCTCGACCAGGACACGGTCACCCACCTGAGGGGTCTTCCCCTTGACTGCACTGAAACCCAAACATAGATTACAGATTTTAGTCCAGATGGCAAAAAAGACCTTAATAAGATGCCATACTAGTTGTTGTTTTCCTATACAAAACCATGTTAAAGTTCGCATTCAGCTGACCAACATTTTAGAAAGGGTTTTAGAGGTGATGGGAAAGACACCAATCAATAAAGAGTGAGCATAGACCACTCTCAACAAATCACACACGCTCGCGGAGCAGTGCGGAACACTGGGCAATATTTCCTGGTCACCGACCTGAGCTGGAAGAAGACATCCTCATCCACGAAGCCGAAGGTGTCGTGCAGCTTGTTGACGACCCCGGTGAAGACGCGCTGCTTCTGGGGCTGACTCTGCTGCTGGTGGCTGGAGCGCGGCGTGGGGTAGGACACGGTGATCTGGGCCGTCTGCTGCGGGTTGGACAGGCTCATACTGGTCGGCAGGGCAACCGGGGGCTACAACAAAGATGGAGCAGAGTCAGGTGTGAGCATGTGCCTAAAGGAGTGTAATGAGGTATGTGACGAGACTGCACTGGTAGTAAATGTTACGTCATCAGTACATTTCATAACTAGAAAAGCACTCCGAGAGCGCAGCTACCTCCGCCTGCCTTCTTCTTCCAAGGTTGTCATACATTTGAACCTAAACTATTCAGATCGCCACCACGTGGCCATACCATGCCATTACACCACTAAGCTAAATACATAAACGGCTCCGGAATCCCGACGGAAATACGGATCACTCCCAAAATTTAATCGTTTCTTCCTTGGAACATGCCTGACATTCGCTGAAAATTTCAGCGAAATCCAATCATTACTTTTGAGTTATCTTGCTAACAAACAGACAAACAAACAAACAAACAGACAGACAGACAGACAAACGCCGGTCCCCGATGAAAACATATACCTCCTTGGCGGAGGTAAATAAATTCTGGATTCTCCAAAGGCAATGGTATGCTCTCAATTGAACATATACACACCCCAACACACAGACAGAGTCGGATATATATTTATTTACACCCATTTTAAAATAAAAATGACCACAACGGGATTTTTTTTTAGTAAATTCTGTGTTCACTTTAAACAATAAGCAAGGCTGAAGGCTTCTACATAATTTTAGAGACTGTGTATATCTCACAAAAAAACAGTACTTCCCTCCTGTCCATAATGCAGCGGAGAAACAAAGACTTCCCTGATCTGCCCACCCAGCCACCAGAGGCTTTCTACCTTTCTACAGGAAGTGAGAGTAGATGGTGCGTGCTGGCTTACCTGGGAGAGCAGGGCTTGCTGAGGCTGCGGGAGCTGAGGGAATTGAAGGGTTGAAAGGATGTCAGAAAGAATAACCTCACAAAGAAACCCATGGAAACCTCACACATACCACACAAAGGAAGAAATGGAAAGAGGAAATCCAAACTATTTCGTAGCCCTGAACGATCTATGAACAGGAGTATTTCAAAAGAGGAAAATGTGCCAAATTCAGCCGCATAATCATTTACGGTAAAATGTAACTGCACTAGTAAACTTTAACAGAATGCACCACTTCATACACCCCCCCCCCCCTTCATTTTAAGCCTGCAACACACACAGCTTGCTAGAGATAAAGCATATTGAAACTGTGCAGCCTGTAATGTACTCTGGCCTGTTGAGAGTCTGGATCTGAGCCCAGTCTCCATTTTGCTGACACAATGTAATATGTTTACTGCCCAACAGAGGAACATGAATGCCTTACCAGCCACCAGAGTGGCACAGACTCACACAAACAATCCAAGGTACTGCATTTACAGATATAAAATAGTTTGTTTTGGACACATAACATGTATTCAAAAGTGTTGTTTCTATGTCCTTTTCAGCCCATTTTGCCTGTGCTGAAACTTCCCTGTAAAAGGATGTGGCTAGATATTTCCTTGCTATCTACAGTCTAGGGGAGAATTATCTTATCAACATTGCCTTGCAAAAAAGGGGGTGGGGGGCTGTATTTAGCTCATGTACCTGGTGGGGGACATTGTAGAGGGTCTGAGGAGGGGGCTGGGGGGGCGGTTGCTGCTGCTGCTGCTGCTGCTGCTGTTGTTGCTGTTGCTGCTGTTGCTGCTGATACTGCTGCAGTGCCGAATTGATCTGCGACTAAAATGAAAACAGACAGAAGGAGTCCAGATGATGGGTCTGCTCAGGAGGAGGGGTTAGGTTACAGCTGCCACTCCAGCCAGAGGAGGGATTAGCCAGGGGCCAAAAGCAGACAGGCCAGAGTTACAGGGACGCTCAGAGTTTAATATGTTCCAGCTAAGACTGGAGCTTTCTTTCACCATAAAGACCACAGCACTAGATTAGACCCATGGTTTTTAGCAGTAACATCTGATCACACAACACCTGTCCTGGATCTAAGTACTGTAACAGGAATGTTCATCAGTAAATACTAACACAACAAATTAAGCTAAGGGAAAGGCTGAAGTATGGCCTGACATCTAAATTGCAATCACAATGACACTACACAGGACAACCTTCATAATGACAAGCTCACCATGCATGGGCATGCATGCTACATAGATTCTACTTCTTGAACAACAATGCAAAGACAGGAGTCGGACAGGTGTTTCCCTCAACAGCCAAACTCTCTGCGTTTCGGATTCACTGCAGAGGTCTTTCAGACAAGAGGGGTTCTGTTGGTCACACTCTACACATGACCATTAGCACATTATTCTGAACTCCAGCGTTCTGGGGCTCACCTGTTGCAAGGCAGCTGCAGCAGCTGCTGCGGCGGCTTGTTGCTGAAGAGCTGCAGTCTGCTGGGAAAGCTGGTAGTTGGCAGCAGATTGCGAGTTCATTGAGGCTGCAGCTAGGGCTGACTGCTGGGAGTACATAGAGGGGGACGCTCCCAACAGAGAAGACTGTTGAACACCTAGAGCTGAAAATAAATCATACATCTAAAGAGTCCTGCAGCTATCACTACAAACTGTTGTGGCCTATAGCATGACTTATTTTAGAACCACACACACACACACACACACACATCTATCACTTTTGCTGTTTTTGACAACTAAGCCTATTCAGTAGTCATTCAAATTATGTTCTAATAAACACAAAATGTGATCATGTTAAGTTATTATCACCAATTCTCCCTTTTGCTTTTCTGAAAATTACACATCATAACCAATGCCTGATGTTAGCAGATAGCCCAGATCACTTCCAAAAAACTGACAAGAAGAAGAATTACTTGAATTCAGTGTTGTATTAGGCATAGTCTTGCTCATTCATTGAATGACTTGAATTCAGTGATAGGCAGTCATTACAAGTTTTATACTGCGACATGTGTGTAGGTGTCAACGTGAAATATCCAAATATCGTTTTGTATTCAAAAACGTTTGACAAAGATCACTCACAGTGTAAACTGCTAAGGTCCAAGGATTGTCCTGAGTGTCCGGGTTGCGAAACCGCAGTTGCGGCGAACTGGGCAGCCCACGGAGGGTTCTTCTGTCCCCCAAACTGGGCCATGGACAAACAGTCGTGGTTTCCTTACGGAATATCAATATTGATGATCGCCTGTTGAAAACGTCTCGAAACGTCACCTTGGGCATAACTCAGACCGAATGTAAATCACAACACAACACTCACAGCTGGCAGTGTCGTTTGGCGTCTACTGATAGGTTGATGACGTTTAAAAACAAGCTCTTGCTCTTTGCTTGAAAGGCTCAACACATATGTTAAGCTAAAGTTATTCTAGATGGAAATGACTTTACCACAAATAAGCATTTCTATTCATTGTTCGATAGGTGGCACCCATGAAATTATAACAAATACTGAACTCAGTCAGGACTTCGTAAAGCAGCATTAGCAAAGTTAGCGATAGCGTGCTAACGTTATCATTAGGTAGCTTGGGTTTCATC
Organism: Sardina pilchardus; assembly: GCF_963854185.1. Lineage (NCBI taxonomy): Eukaryota > Metazoa > Chordata > Actinopteri > Clupeiformes > Clupeidae > Sardina > Sardina pilchardus. Next base: position 13,470,453 of record NC_085011.1, read on the forward strand.
TCGCTGACAGAGCTAACATTAACGTTAGCTTAGCTAGGTCGCTATACGAGCGTTTATAGTACCTAAAGGTCGTAAAGAATTCTGAAGTTTTATTAAATGCATCAATGACTTGTGTATGATCCTGACTAGCAACGTCTCAGTAAATTCAGTGATTTAACTCATGCGTTCGTGTGACAGCCAGTGCAAGTGCCTCTAGGCAAATACAGCGAGCAAGCGCTAGCAATGTAGCAATATGAAGAGCTAGATTGGCGAAGATGAAGCACATTTAGAAAGTCTCACTTAACTTAACCGCTACAAAACTCCACACATTTCTTTTCCCAACACTAAAACGATCAAGCCAGGCACTTATCATATATTTATATGGACCAGAAGGTTCGCCTGGAAATAAATCTGTGGTGCACTTGGAATAGCAATTCATCGACTCATTAGTCTACGAAAGACTGATGTTTTGTTTTCATGCCATGCTAGCTAGCCAAGTTAATCTAATTGAGGCCCTGCATCCTACTTGCAGTAGCTAGCTAGTAATGGCTTGCTACCTTCCGTTAGTTTGTTTGCCAGAACCTGGATGCCATGTGCATATTTGCAAAAACAGGCATACCTGGGTATTTAAATTCAATTGCACTTTGAATAAAACGTCCGTCAATAATAACTATATTCTGTTGTCCTTACCAAACAGGCTTACCACTGCTGTGTTCCACTGTTCCTCGACCGGTGGCGACAAACCTGCTACTGCTCCTAGCTACAGTGGCAACAACACGCATGCCTACAAACCTACGCGCATGCGGTGTGCCCAGATGGACGTCCAATGTAGGCAGTTTGAACATTTCTGTTGTTCTGATCATTGAGCTTTCATGTCAAACACAAATGCTACAATTTAGTTACAATATTAACACACAACTTTATAATTAATTGGTCTCTGGACATGTATGTTTTAAATGTATTATTTAATGGACGTCGTCATGTGGCAAAGCGCCCCTCGATGGACAAGTGACGAAAATACAGAGGACCAGGATGATGCTGCACATACCATGTTTGACAAAAAAACAAAAACAAAACAAACAACAAAACTCCCTAGCTTCTACCATATTACCGCATACAATAAATGATTTCTATTTTGCTCTCTGTGTGATACACTGTATGGTTTTGGCTGCCAGGGTTTTGGTGCAAGGATATATCCCAGTGTAGAATTTACAGTGGGGAAGTATTGCAAGATTCTTCATCCAATACATTCTCATCCAATGTACAAACTGAAAGATACCCTGAAGCAAATAGTGTTCTAACAATAAAGTCTTTGGTGAACTCTCAAAGAATCATTCAAATATTTCGTATATGTTAGCAATGACCTCAGACAACAACACTATTAAATGGTTGGCCTACATGAACACCAACACTAGTCTGAGTCCTCTTACTGTTCGTTCAGTGTGCACACAGGAAAAAAACCCTTTTGTAAATGGGAAGTGGATCTGCTGAGCAACGCATTTAACCAATTACAGTAAGCCGTCGCTTCAGGAGCTTGGAAGGAAAGGATAAGGTTTGATTAGCTCAACAATTACTAACCTTTCCCCAGCGTTGTGGACTCTATCATCAAATTAACTGAATTTACAGTTCATAAAGAGGAAACCACATCCTCTGGATTTATGACACAACAGAAACAAATGACAAGTTGGAACATGAGTGTGCATTCTTTTATACAACACAAAGCATAGCTTACAGAGCAGAAAGTGATACAATAACTGGGCAAAAGTAACAGAACAGTCACTATAACGTTTACCCAGATCAGTATGTTTTGGTATAATTCATGCCCAAACTTACATTTTCTGACAGTAATAATCTGTGTGTGAACCTCTATTTAAATCTCCACTAAATTTGACAGTGTCCATCCACATCACAGATGTGTGGCCTTCAGGAAAAAGAAGTTAATTCTGGAATTGCTTTTCTTTCTGCATTTTTTCTGTTTTTTTTTTTTAAAACACAATCTATAAAATTGGTCTTTCATTTTTTGAAGTTGTTTAGGGTGTAATGTCACATTTCAAATGATCAGAAAACAACCCCCCCAATGCCACTCAAGAAATCACTTGCAATATGCAACAAATATATCATAACCATCTTCAGCATTTGCAACTTTCCAAGGACAATGATATCTAACAAGATTTCATTTGCAAACCCCTTTGTATAATCCATACAACTGACTGAGGCTCGTTACAGAGGCAAAATAAATAAATTTTGGAAAGTGCAAAGCTAAAAATGTTAACCATTGACCATAATATTGCACTATGTTGTTAGGGTGCTGCTCAGAACCTGAAGTATGTCAGGGTTATTCTACAAGTAGTCTGCTAAACATGAAGTAGCAAGATCAGGCTAGGAGTCCAATTTGCGTTCCAATTCAGAGAACACTTTATTAGTGATCTCATCCAATTCATCTTCAACCTATAGGAGGAGACAACACATGTTCCATAAGATCACTCTGATACAGTTGCAATGACTCAAGACAATCATCACCACAGCACAGAAAGTCTCAGTAGCCATGATATCTAACACAAGCAGTGACATTCAGTTCCACACAAGACATTTCAGAATGTTACAGTAACAAGAACCATTCAGATTTAATCAGTTGTATGAGCATCAAGGTATGCTAGGAACTGCTAGGCAGGCAGAGGTCCGATCAAACAGACAGGCGGTTGGATCATTCAAATATATGCACTACAATTTTCCTACTTGATCTGATATGCAAGTAATGCATTCCATTGCAGTTCAGAAGTATGTAAGACTGAGTGAAGACTTAGCTACTTGGGATTACTTTTTTTTGCAAGCTCATAGCACGTTTTTCATTATTCAATAGTTTTGCATCTTTAAAAATGGGAACAACCTCTCCTGCAGCTTCTTTTCCACCTACAATACCACATCCCAACTTTGGACAAAAGCATCCGCTGTATTCCATAACCAAATTGTGGGCTGGTCATCTCAGTCACTCGCAGTGTCTCATGCATGAATTAAAGCTGATGTATGGTGTGTGAGTATTGAGGTGATCCGCCGATGTGAGCTTAGGATCTTACTCATCGTATTAAATTCGCAAATAGATTGTGCCTTGCTATTATTCAATTAGTTTTAGTTCAACTTAAGACTTAGCACTTTGACTGCTTTGGACCATTTTTCTACTATCTCAGAAGAGCAAGCACTTCTCTTTGCCCTACTTCGTGATCGCACATCTTTTACCTGTTCCACGTCGTCCACTTCAGGTATGTAGAACTGAAGCATGTTTTGAATGCCATTTTTCAGGGTAACTGTGGAGCTAGGACAGCCTGTGCAGGACCCAACCAGTTTCAGCTTCACTGTGCCATCTTCAAACCCCTTAAAGATGACATCACCACCATCCTCCTGCACAGTGGGCCTGTGGAGAGGAAACCAAAAAAAACTTGATATCCAAATGTTATGTGCATTGTGTGTGCCTCCTAACATATTGTTTGCATGGTTGTCTTTTCTCAGAAAGCCTTTATCAGTTCTTTGCTAAAGTTCTATAGTACACCAGGCGCTTAAAGATAATTCCACTTCCCCTCTTTCTTTAATCTTATAATGAGTCATGGTGTATGTTCGCTGGCCGGTGCGTTTTTGGATTACAAGACTAACGCAATGGGTTTCAAAACCATAACAGATTGTTTTGTAAGCACAGGGAAAAGACAACTCATCAGAATATCTGTAAAGACTTCTGTCCATCTTGGGAAAAAACAGCTACCACTGCCTGTGAGTTACTATGTGAATCCTACCTGATCCTTGTATCCAAGAGCTCCTTAATCATTGAAACAATTTCGTCATCTTCCTCAGAGAGACCTATAGAAACAATAGCAACAATTTGACTAGTTTCCTATTACAAAGGAACTAACTTTTGACCACTCCCAAAAATGAAACTGCTTTGTCAGAGAGCCCAGCAGCAACCAGCCTATTAGAGAAGTCAAGAAAATAGCTTACTGTTCTCTGAGTGAGACTGTGTAACTCCAGTTGTAATTGGTTCTCCACTCTCAAAGAATTTTGTGATGATTTCAATTGCATGTCGCTTAATATCAATCCACTCCACATCATCATCAGCCTACATATTACAGATGGGGAGAAAGCACACCAAAATGAGGTCACATCATTCATTGAAGAAATGTAATATTAGGACTAAAGGAGTAAAAAAAATCAGGCATGTTTATATTTAGTATGGTTTTTTGAGACCTTTGTCACCGTAATGAAATCTGGGCCAAAGAAGACACTCTTCACTCCCTCAACCTCAAAGAGATTGCTGAGAAGGGAAAAACACATTGCCTTCGTTACAACTTTTGAAAGTAATAATTGTAAAGTGAATAGATATGCATCACAAGAAGAGTAGCACACTTATTTTAAGTACATCACGTGAGAAAAGTGCCTCAGGAACAATGACTTCAAACCATTTCACAAAACGTGACATCATGTCTGATCTCAAGGCCATGACATTCAAGGACAAAACACAGTGTATCTACGATAATACAGGATGTAAGAGTAGACATTCAGTACCCAACACAAGTATTATGCTACGAGCCCATCACCCATCATCATTACAAAAAAGCTAAGATCTTGATATTTATTGATAGGATGATGACTTGCCTTGCTAATGAAGAACATTCTGCAGTACTAGAAGTGGGGAAATCTAGTGTCCCTGCTCCCAAGACAGGTTTACCAGGTATGAACTTCAGGCTTCTGGGGTTAGGTGTATCTTGTGTTTGAACAGACAACCACCTCACTGAAATGAACAAATAGAAAGCAGCCTTTACTAAATAAATAATAAACACACACACACTGTAACATATCAGGCAGGAATGTTACAGTTACTTCTCAAACAGTTACTTCTCAAAACTCTAGCAAATGGTCTTCTCAGTTCCTCAGTTCCTTGTTAAATGAAGAGGTGAAGCAGCACAGCAGTAAACATTACCTGACTGTCCCAACTTTAAAAAAAAAAAAAAAAAACATGTTGCTGGCATGAAATTCAAAATGATCCTGGCTTATATATTTTCATGAAATAATCAACATTTTCATTATCAACATTTTATATGTTTCGTCTATGTCCTTTTTGCTGCTAATTATAGGTTAACAAGACTTGTATATTCAACCCATTCTGTTTTTATTTGCATTCTACACTATGTCACAACTTTTTCTGATTTGGGGTAATGTGTGTGTGCATTAGTGCACATATACTGTATATAAATGTATATCAAAAAGTCAAATTCCAAAAGGCACTGTGCTCTGAGACCAACCAACGTTCATTCAACTAAACTGTCATCCCCATGTAACATTGCTAACAGATAGCAAGGGAACACAAGCATCCCACTCCCTGATTGTACCTGCATAAGCCTTACCTGGTCCCCTAAACGGAAGTTGAGGTTTTCTCACATGACGGACAACAGAAAGGGAAAAGCATCTATTTTTCTCCGTTACTGGATACCTGGAACATAAGAGAAATTCCAGTCATATCACGTTTAAGTAGACTTAGGATACTTTACTAAATACATTGCGCACTTCGACTGACCAAAATATGACAATGTGAAACGGTTAGGGTAAAAGACTGTTAAAAAGTAACACTTATAACGCAATGAATCTATAACTGAAAGTTTAACTTAAAGTAATGAAATATCCTAAGGTAAAAAATTAATGTCATGTAAGGCATGGCGCAGTTCATATTAATGATTGTTGTCAAATCATAAATCATTCAGCTCAGGAAGTATGACTTTGCAAGAAACATAACGTGACATTATATTGATTTATTTGGCGGACGCGTTTATTGCGACTTACAGAAATATCGTAGTGCTAAGCTATTGACATTTAGCATTTTAACATTTTGCTAAAGAGCCATCAAATCGTTGTAGCAATATATAACATGTAAGCGGCACCAACAATGATAAAGCAAGAGATCTAACGTCAAAGTAAACCAAAAATATGTATGAATGTGCTTATGTTGACATGTTGCCTAAAATCAAAACAGATGTCAGAACAAATCAAGTGCGCAACCAACGAGTGAGAGCTAAGGATTAGTACTAGTTTAAAATTGCGATCAGTAGTTTATGCTAGTTGGCTGCTGTTAGCGAGCCTGCTAGGTCAGGCATCTGACGTTCCAAAAGGTTACAGTTGTTCATCAGGCATTAGCTTATTATGATACAACACACTTAATACCTATCACAAACAGTAGTTCGTATATTGTTATTCTTACAAACTTGAATATAAATCAGTGTTTATACCTGAAATGATGTGTAACTGAGCGTGACCGTAGTATCTGCAACAGACTCCATCTTGCAGTCGCCGCCATTTCAATTGTTTTGAAATTCAGGACCCAATTTAGCTGTCTTACACAGTCCATTAGACTAAATTCCGCCGCATGTTGAACACTTTAATAGTGTTGCAGCTACATTGTATTACAAATAGCCTATTAGATATTAGATTTGGCCGACTCTAATGTTTGAAGAATTATATCACTCGATTACGAGGAGTTGTAGGCATCTAAGTAGACAGCTATGCTAATGATGAGGCCTTGGTTAAGTGTGAACAGTTGGTTAGTTTTTTTTACCTGATGTTTTGATTTACAGATTTATTTTATTTGATGAAAGTCACAATCATATGAAATAACTGCGGTGAAAGCTCAGACTAAATGTATGTACAAGTTTCATAATGACAGATTTCAATCACTGCATGATTGCAAAAAGGGAGGGAGACATGTTGGCAGCATGAGTAAAGGCTATAGCTTTTTTTTTTTTTGAAGGTTAGGTGTTACCTCATCACAACTCCTCATAAGCTTGCCATGGTGTGATTGAGTAAAGTTGGAGTTGGGAAACACCAGGTAGGTTCCAATAATAGTAATGTTAAGCTGTGCATGAGAGTTGCCAAACATTCTTTTGTCTGTCTGTCTGTCAGCAACTGTCTTTCTAGTGGAGATGACTGAAAAAACATTCACACCCACATTACAGCAGTTTCTTTTTGTACATTTTTAGTCCTGTTGAACAACAATATTTTGTTGTCCGAAACAGCACAAGTGTTCTTGAAAAAGATTATTATAATTGAGGACTTTGTTAATGCACTTCAAACAAACTCCAGATTGAGAGTTTTTAGAAGTAGGGAAACAAAAGGCTCTCTTCCTGGCAGGAGCTATAGAGCATGATTGGTTGTTTTGTGTTGGCCTAAAGCAAACAAGTTGATAAGGTAAAATGGCCCACCCCAATTTTCCTTGCGGCTGTTTTCTGACAGGGCAGGAAAGTTCCGTGGCAAGGAGTGGCTAAAGAGGCCTGGAGCAAGTTGTTGAGCGACCGGAGGCGAGGAATGCTGCTTTTCTGGTGGAAGACGCAAACGTCAGTCTGTCTACCTATCCTCAAATGCCTCATCTACAGCTGAAAGACATGGAACATATTTGATTTGGGTGTACGTAACATGTCATTTGAGACTGTTAAATGACTGGAGTGAAACCATTCACAAGGGATTTCTAATCATACACCTGAGACTTGCACTGTTTAGTGTCTCGGCATCTCTAAATATCAACACAAGACATGGTCCTCTGGATTATTATCCCCATCGCGCTCTCTGGTGTTTCATTTTTTGGATCCTGGTCAGTGTAAGTGTTCCTTTTGTGAATTACAAGTGTTTTAGTGTAAACCTAGTATTATTGTGTTGACATTCCATTTTAAAAAATAAGAATCTCTGCATTTCACTTGAAGTTGTTCATTCTTTCAGGCTTAAGTGGAAAATGTCTGTTTTAATCTGATTCCGTGGCTTGGACTAATTTGAGTGATTTCTCTTTGAGTGTACAGTAAATTCTCAAAGTGAAACCAGCCATCTTATGTTATTAACCATGTGTTTAATACTATGTGGCTTTTACACATTCAGCGTACACGTACAAGAATTCAAATCTTATGCATCAAGTCTGTGTTCTTCATTTTATACAGTATGCAGACAGGTGACATTTAAGACTACTGAGATATTAACATTCTATTATCTGACAGCTGCTTGCGGACACATCCTTAGCCAACGTTAATTGAGTTCCTGGTTATTTATTAATCCAGTGACTCTCCTGTATTGTAGCCTATTTCGATAAACATTGTACCTCTTCATTTTAGAGTTACTTATAGAGAATACTACTAGTACAGGCATGATTCACCCAACATTATAGATGTACTTTACTGATTCTGAATGTTCTCTGATTTTCATTTTAATCTTCTAGATATGCACTGGCGTTAGCGAATGGCCATGTGTGCTCACTTGGCAACTGGTGGGTGAAGTCTCTTCAAACTCAACATGCTTATTGTAGATGATTGCCTACATTTATCATTACCATGATGTAGTTGGTGTACTAAATCACTTTAATGTCTCTAGGGAGTACAGGAACTCATGCCAAACAAATGATTCCGGACACTGCTGTACATCCTTCAAAGTCCCCACCATAAGGTTAGGAAGAGTGAATGTAATTTCATTTTTTTGTGTGTGTGATGTTAATATGGTGATTTACACTGATTTTTGTTAACTTTTCCCTTTAAAATAGCTGCAGTGGGACTATGTTTCCGGAAAATTCCCTTTTCTCTGCCACCATTAATGCTGGGGCGTTCTTGTGTGAGTGCATCCTACACAATAATTAAGCTGTTTTGTAACAACAACACTTAAACATCTAAAGTGAGCATTTACTGTTCATAGATTATACAGGAAAGATAACTGACTAAAATGTTTTTTTTTTCCCCTGTAGTTGTGGTGTTTTCTATATTTCATCATGCCCACATCCTGGACAGAAACAGCGGTCAGTCACTCCTCAGTAAAATCGCCCTGGTCTTTGGCATTGTGGCATCAGGTGGTGCCTTTGTGGCAGGGAATTGCAATGTAAGTGCTACCGGCGAAGGGATGGACACACCCTTTTAATAAACACAAACAATAAAGACAGCCGCAATGTACAGTCATTGTATATTCAGCATAAGGGGACAAAGGGTGCCGAGGGCTATTATCTGGTGCAAGAGTTGGTTGAAATGTAACTAGATTGAGTTACAACACTAACATGATCTGTTAAACACTGTTAACTCACACATTAAGGGATATGTGCTCATATTTGATGCTGGCTTCAATGGAGTAGTCCAGCCTGTAGCCTGTAGTTTATACTAACACTGTCAAACAGCAACATGTTGAAATCCTACAATAGCCCTAAGTGACCTGCTGTGATAAATATTAAATTCCTGTTTCTCCTGTCTGTCTCCTGTAGCCTGCTGAACTGGTGTTGCTGCATCACCTGGGTGCTGCCGTGAGTTTTGTGTGCCTGTGTTTCTACAGCCTCCTCCTCACCTCGCTCACCAGTAGGTGCCTTCTGACCGGACTGGAGCGCTACCTCTACCCAGCACGTATCGTATCTACGTCAATCCAGATCTTGGTCACCATCCTTTGTATCCTTTCACTGAAGCAAGACAACAGTCGATTATGAATTACTTTCTGTGAAAGCATGAAAAAGTATTCATTAATTTGTGGTGATAATAGGTCTATTGTGAGACCTCTCAGCGAGCTTACTGTAATAGTGAATGATTATCAGAGTGTGGCTGAAATATTCCAACTTTTAAAGTGATGTGAAGGAAAGAGTGACATCTTTGTCCTTAACCTGGTTTATCAGATTGTATTTTCTTCGTCCAAACAGATTACTTTTACAGACATGTTTCTGCCATTTTTGAGTGGACACTCAGCGTGAATATGGAAGTGTTTGAGCTGAGCTTTGCGGTGGAGTTTTTCTTTTTCTCATCCTCAATGCTGGGTACACTCCTGGAGAGAAGGGATGAGGAAAAACCACTCATTTTGGCCTGAGACCAGGCTCTAATCAGGAGTACCAATTTCCGTTATTTATTTGTATTTCCCATCCTCATGTACACCAAAACGGATTACCTTCCAGAAAGAAGATCTTTGGGATCTGGTAATCCCAGGGAGGCTGTTGGTTACTACTTGATCAAGACATATGAACTACATACAATTTTTGGGTATTACCAGCATCAGAGAAACGTATATTTTTGTAAAAGTAGACTCCGGTTTTCGGGAACCATTTTGGGAACTGCACGTTTGGATACCATCCACCAAAATGCTCTTCCATGCCAGAGATATTCCAAAGACCATAAAGTGCCATTACAATGGAAGTCATAAGTGGTTTTTTTTTTTGTGGTTTTTTCCCCCAGAGGGTTTATGATTACGCATTCAATTTACATTTCACTTTGTGTACCACCGCTGAAGTTATGTTGAATGAATGTTTTTGTTGCAGGACTGAATTTACACCAAATAACTAATTGATTATGACAAAGAGTCACCAGTAGGACTCATTTTCCTGTTTCTTTCAGAAATATGGCATTATTATGATTGTAAGGTAGTTATCAGGCATTATTATGCTGAAGGACAGGGAATAATTGTAATTTATTCAGGCAAGAATTTCCATGTGGTTTTGCACACTTGTAAGCAAAATGATTTGCACATTGGAAATGTGTGCAATGACTGCAGATTACTTTCCCCCAATAGTTTCAGTCTAATAGTTAAGATAGTAGTAGAAGTAGTTTGAAGGAGAGATGACTGGTTTACGTTGTAGTACACACTCTGTCAGCACTTGTTTACAACTTGTACATTTTCCAGTTTTTAATAATCACAGAATTAAGCTTTTTCACCAACTGACAAAACAATGTATTTTAAGACATTATATTTGATCAAATTTACAGTTACTGTTTATTGTGTAGACAGTTGATGTTTAAATCTATGTATATTTATTTAAAATAAATTTGGTGGTTACTTGGTTCTGCAATTTTTCCACCATTAAATTCATAGATGCTTTGTTTGGAACATCTCAGTCTGCTCTTGACTATGTTATGTGATAGTCATTCCATACAAAACAGCAGGCACTTCACATACACACTAATAATAGGTTGATTTTTTTTTTTTTTTTTTTTAACTTGCTGGTTATCTGCTTTTCTGTACAGGGGTGTATACATTTTATGTACATTACAGAAATGTTTTTACCAATGTGTATGTACAAGGAAGGACAGGTACATTGTGCACACCCTTGTTACGTCATTTTACCTCAAATATCAAAGGAACGCGTCAGACAACATAGTTTTAGTACGCGATTGGCATAAGTGACCATTATTCAGTTCCTGGAACAATAAGTGTTGTCTAACAGGAGTGGCAGTGACATCTGACAAAACAATTCCAGTAGTTGTCAAAGGTTTCCAAGAGACGTAAGTTGTGAAGTTCCTAAAGATAACCAAGGTTGAATTGAACATGCAGTGCAGTATTTTAAAATTCCATTTGTTATATTTTTCAGCTAGTTAGGCTATACTTCGGATAAAATAAAATTACTTTTAGGTCTACTTTACATGTAAAATGTGTATGGATACTGCCCTACTAAGCAAAAAGGCAGTAACTACGCAGAGTATACTGATCTTGGCCGGGTTTCCCAGATTCTTTAAGAAGCTCTTAAGTGCTAAGACCTTCTTAGGAGCGTTCTTAGAGCGATCCTAAGAGGTTCTTAGCACTTAAGAGCTCCTTAACGGATCTGGGAAACCCGGCCTTTGTGTATCCAGACTGTTCCCTCAACCGTGCCCAGATGTCGTTTCATGTGTAGGGCGTTAGCTGTCAGTTCATATTTGTACAGTGACAGGTGCGTGAGGGTGAAATGAGGGAGTGGATCTTTGACCCAATACACATGTGCACAATAACTTTTTGTTGACTTAACTGCCTTAAAGGGACATTTCACCAATTAGCATTAAGCTTTGTATCTTTAGAAAACCAGTCATGTTTTTGAATGGTCGTGCATCATTCCCTCAGTTTGCCTTGAGATGGGAGAAATACGGATTTCAATGTTGGACTTCCTGCTTTCAATGATGTAAAAATCATCATTTTACATCATTGAAAGCAGGAAGTCCTATTCATGGGTTTAATTGAAATCCTTATTTCTCCCATCTCAAGGCAAACTGAGGGAATGATGCACGACCATTCAAAAACATGACTGGTTTTCTAAAGCTACAAAGCTTAATGCTAATCGGTAAAGTGTCCCTTTAAGTCTTGGTGTCTACAAACACTACATCTATGTGAACCCTAATTATTAGTAATATAATATGCATCCTTCTAAATATCATCAGTGCTGGGTATCGTATGCTACAGTAATTTCCTATAAGCCGCAGGACAGTGTTTTATACAAATTAAAAGAAACAAAACCATATTGATACCATATAAACTGTCCCGTGTATTAACCTCATAGCTGAAGAACGTTTGCAAAATCAATATATAACCCGCAGCTAATAGTGGGGAAATTACGGTAGAGATGTCCTTTGGTTAAAAGCAGATTGTTAAGATTTAGTTCTCTAACATCAAAACATGGCAACTAGTATATGCGGACAATGGTAGAGAGAAAAGTGCTTTTCCTGAGTAAACAAAATGAGACATTTGATTCACATGTTAATGCAAAGCACTTAATCTTTACTTGAAAGAAGGTAATATACATCCTGGAATTACAGATAATAAAGATACAATATGAGCAAAATCATTTCACAATGAGTAGCCTCTCTTCATTCGCACTGATCCTGAAAGTATTGCGAACGTGAAAAAAAGTCTAGTTTTAGGAAAAGAAAACAGTGAAAAGCACACCTAAAAAGCAAGGGTGACCAGGCAGGTTACTGTAAAATATACTGTAAAAAAATGTTTCTACATTAAGCAGTAGTCCACATTCCTAACCTCTTCAAAAATGGGAAAAAGAAAAGTTAACAAAAAAAGTTTTTTTTTTCCTTTCATGGTCTTCCTCCCACTGAATAGCTCAACTGCAATGCATATACCATAAATAGATGTAGGGGGAGGGGGGAGGGGGAAGGGGGCACACACAAGATTTCAAAACAGTTCTACAAGCAAGTCTTTTCACAATTTCAGCATGGCTGAAACAATAAGTGGTCTCTCCTGGCAAATACCAAACATAGAGAGAAACTCAGGCCAACTTTTACAAACCTTTTAAGATAGTCAGTCTGCAGGCGCTTCTGCCTCTCATGCCAAACACCTCCAAAAATGATACATGTTAAAACTACTGTGGCCCTTAAAATTGCTGGGTGGATGAAAGTTGCCATTACTCCTTCCGTTTGTAAACCCCAGTAGTGACAAAACATTTGTAACACTTTGTAACATGACACACAAGAGATAACAGGTTAAAGCCAAGAAAGTTGGTTTCCTTTTTAACAATGAACCTTACAACCTCTTTTGCCAGGGATGTGTGGTATTAGTCTCATCTATTTTTTTTTTAATTCTAAACTGAAAAGAAATCAGTAACATATCGCCCATTTTCAATATTTTTAACTGGTGCAGTCCCTCAAACTTCTAGGTCATTTAGCACCCTTTGATGAGCCCAGCTACTGAAGGTGTTCAACAGCAAGTTTGAGTTTCACATTTACGTGCTGAATATTGTTTTTTTCCCTCACTCTTTCTGTTTAAAAGGAAGGACACTACAGTAGTTGACAACTCAAAATTATTCATGTGTGATGCAATCTGATAATTTCATAAACCTACAACAATTGTAATTAATCTTCTTCAAACTGAATACATGTTCTTCGTTGTGGATCCACTTTTGCTAGAGGTGTCATCGTGTGACTGGTAGCCGATGAGAAGTTTGCCGGGAATATTCAATCGCTCTTTGTATTGTTGCCTAGAGGAAAGAACAGAGTTCATTGTATGGTGATGGAAAGCTTTGAAAAGTAACTGGCCACTGAGACCAACATCTTCGGGAGGAGAGAAGAGGTTAATAAATGATTGAGACAATTTGTACGGTTAAAAGATACCAAAAGTAGTTATACTGTCTAACATGCTTCTATAGGCCTACAACAATGTCCCTGTGAATTTATAATCAATATTTCTAAATATCCAAAAACAACAATTACTAACTGGGCTGATAACGGATACTGGTTTGTGTGAAGACTGTGAACATTTGAATAGACCTAGAGACTGCACCATCGTCGTTGCCATCAGACTCAAGGTCCCTCTAATCTGGATCTTAATGTGGAACAGGTTTTCTCAGTTAGACTTGACAACCGAAAGCAAAGTGCTGATTGAGTCCATTCTATTCCAAAAGTCCTTACACAAACACAAGGTGCCTTGATATAGAAAACTTTTGCAATGTGTCCAATGCAACAACACCCTCTAGTGGCAAGGCACTTGGAATCTACCTTAAAGAGATAGTTCGGGTTTTAAGACACAAAGTTATATGGGTTCCCTGTCAGCAACGTTGTGCATCAGCACTGACTTACCCCCCGACAGCGTCCTGTGAGCCGAGATCCAGCCGGTTTTTGATCATTTTTGATGCTGAAGAAAGTAGTCCGGCAAGTTTCTGGGGTCACGAAAGTAAAGTGTTTTTCTTCTCAAAACCATATGCGTTCAACAGAGTGATATATTTGCACCACAAAAACGTTGTCCAGCTGTCAGTAGCGCGCAGTGATAGGAATCGCGAAAAATAAGTAAGTGATAACGAGGTTTGAATTTTTCCTGGACAACGTTTTTGTGGTGCAAATATATCACTCTTTTGAACGCATATGGTTTTGAGAAGAAAAACACTTTACTTTCGTGACCCCAGAAACTTGCCGGACTACTTTCTTCAGCATCAAAAACCGGCTGGATCTCGGCTCACAGGACGCTGTTGCGGGGTAAGTCAGTGCTGATGCACAACGTTGCTGACAGGGAACCCATATAACTTCGTGTCTTAAAACCCGAACTATCCCTTTAACCTTCCAACTACCTGGAAAAACCAGGCTGAAGCCTCAATGATATACTGTATCAATAAGACTAGGCAGGGGTGAAACGGTGCACAAAAATCACTGACAATATTGCTGATGCGCAATGGGAATAGAATTTTGAAAAGGTGTCAAATGCTTTGACTGACAGGCCGCTTAATATGTTTGTGTGGGAACTCGAATTTGAAACAAAAAAAAACAAATGTTGATTACTATTTAAGACTGTATTTCATATTCGGTACACATCTGTATTGAACCAAACGCCCTGTACCCAAACAGTTTGGTATGAATATGTGTACCTTTACACCCTTACTAGGCAGTGATAGACAGTGCTAACCATATGGGACCTGTGGAAGTTTCCTTAAACTTTAGGGTGTGAAAGGTAGGTGAGAGGCTGATTAATTTCCCACTAGAAATGAATGTGAATGAATGTAAAACCGGCCAGCTGTGGCCCCATTTTAATTGCCCTGAACTACAGGCTCTCTACATGGGACAATAAACATGCTATTTAACGCTTATAGCTGCAATTGTTAAAGTCAAACAATCTTGACATACAGTAGATAGATAGATATAGATATAAACCTTAATAATTCCAAAGGGAAATTCAAACTTTGTCCACATTTCCTTGATGGCAAGTCACACATACATTTCATTGATACACATGTGAAATGTCTTCAAGAGGGAAGTCAGACACTTACCCTATCGTCATAATGGCTTCCCTGTTTTGGCAGTTGCCAGTCCAGATGGCTATTTTATCTCCTTTCGGCCTGACATTGACCACAGCTCCACACACGTCTTCACTGGCCTCATCAAAAGACTCGCCAATTAAACACAAAAGCTGAAAGCCAATCAAAAGTAAAAGGACAGGCAGGTTAGGAGTCTGGTGGCTGCACCAGTGCAGCGAACATTTGAATGCTTCTCCCAAGACACGTAGGAACAGGACAGTCAGGCAGCTTACCGTCTCCATCCAGTAGCGGTCAAGGTCGTTATGTCTCTGCTGTTTGCTTAGGGTCATCAGCCATCTGCCCCCAAGTTTATTTCGGTCATCCTCCCACATGGGCTTGATGCCATCCTACATGGGGGAAATGTCAATCACACTGTCAATTAACTGACAGCACACCAAACGAGGTCTGCCTTTAAACTCCATCTCTACTATTTAGACCTAAACATTTGACACCAGATGTCAAGTGCTGTATGCCATATGGTTAGACAGAAATACATCCACCTAGAGCTTCAGAGATGGAAGAGTCCTGAATATTCCAAATCAGATGCCATTATTTATCTATATACTTTGTGTGGTGTCAGGGTCCATATAGATAGATAGATAGATAGATAGATAGATAGATAGATAGTTACTTTATTGATCCCCAAGGAGAAATTCAAGATTTCAAAATTAAATTCAATACAACAGAAATAGGATAAACTGATACATTATATAATAGATTAGAATAGAAAAATACATTAGTATTACCTTAAATAAGCAATAGTCACAGCCAAAGCCGAGTTTGCTTGGTTGCTGTATGTGGTTGTATAATCTGGGAACAAATTTGTCATTACAATCATATTCAACAAATGAAGATTAATCAATTTAAATATCAGATACATATTTTCAAAGAACCTTGATCATTGACATTTAATGCAAGAGGATTCCATCTAATATCACTAGTAACTCAAGCTTGGAGAGCTAGTTAAAGACTATTTTACTGACACTTACGCCCAAAAGTCCTCTACTGTGTCAAACTTGGCAATCAGACGCAGATTTTCTGTCCAGCTTTTGCTCTTGTCATTTTTGAAATACCATAAGGCCCATCTGTGAAGAGAGAGAAACATCATGACCAGACATCCTCTGGCTTTGTTTATCACATATTCATTCACACACCGTTTCAGGCTTCCTTTTAATATATATTTTGTGTGCGTGTGTGTGTGTGTGTGTGTGTTTCCCTATGCCAGGGGTAGGCAACCTACGGCCCTTTAGCTCCTCTCTAATGGCTCCTTGTTTTTTTCCAAAAATGGAAGTTATAAACTATTTCATATAGCCGTTAAGCTACAAGCTGTCCTAAAACATTAACAGTTGGTTGAAATATTATATCGTAAAATACAGCATGTATGCAGAGTATGGCAAGTATGCCGTATACCTGAGGCTAATAAAGATGAAGATGTTTAAACTGATTTCTTTTTAACAATTCCGATATTTTTGTGGCTCTAGACAGATGTGTTTTTATTTATTTCTGGTAACAAAGACAATGTGTGTCCCTTTTAAGTGAAAAAGTTGCCACCCCTGCCCTATGCCTATGAAATCCTTCTAGGGCATGGCACATCATGACATTTGCTAATAAGCAGAGTAGTATTTGCATTTATTGAAGTCAAGTCAAGGATAAACCGCTATTAGTTTGTAAGTCACAAGCAATTATTTATGAGTAGATAAGACTATCCAGGACTAAAATCATTCAGTGGCAAATCATTCCATGGCTTCATAATAACAGATAACAGACAAAAAGTTGGTATTTTTTCTGATGTCATTTTCAGCAATTTTGCTGAAATGGGAGATTGTACTCATCCACACCACCAGCAAATATGGGCGTAATGAAGAAATGCATGTGATGTGCTACTGAACAACAAAATAGTCAGCAACCAAACAAATACAGGCTACCCATTGTTTATGGGGGCCATTATTGTCTCATTAACAAACCAAAGGCAGTAGACAGGGAAGGGAGGAGAGGGATGCTATAGTCCAACCCCTCATTACCTTCGTGTCAAAAGCAACACTCTCACTGTGTGTCCTAAACTTACCCTCAGATTTACTACTGGAGTATCTGTGGGTGGGATGGAGAAGGGGATGGGGGGGGGGGCATGAACCCCACCACAAGACACAAATGCTGGCCACAAACACAACCAACTGCAATATTCCATCATTAGGTGGGAAATCGACCAACAAACTGTGTATGCTGGTGTCCCTATCATGAGACACATAGTTCCCTGACACTTCTCATAAATCCTGTCCTCAAGATCAATTTGGCATTTATCCTCTCACTGACCAACCCTTGCCATTGCACTGCAAGATAGACTAACTGAGCTCACACAGCAGGCATTGCACAGGCGGAAAGGACAGGAAGGTCTGCCCAACGGATGACATCAGCACTTCTGCTCTGCCCATGGCTGCCTGAATGACTGTTCAATGCTGCTGAGCAGAACACGAACAAAACTGCTGTTCTATGAAGGTCTTTCAAGTGAACTGACCACACTGACTCTTCGCTCTCCTTCCATAGAAACATCATAACGGAGTACAAAATCCCTTAGTCTGAGCCTTAACAAATGTGATGAAAGGTGATCTCAAGAAGAAGTGTCTTTGATCCATAGCTTACCATGAATACAGTGTCAGGATTCATACAATGCTGCAAGTTTTACATGTCATTTATGGCATGTTTAGAGAAAAGCAAATGAGATTTACCACCATTCACATATTAAACCATTAAAAGCACAAGAATCATAATCTTCCCAAATGACCGTACTTGATTCAACTCTGCTTAGTAGCCTA
Organism: Sardina pilchardus; assembly: GCF_963854185.1. NCBI lineage: Eukaryota > Metazoa > Chordata > Actinopteri > Clupeiformes > Clupeidae > Sardina > Sardina pilchardus. The sequence goes on from NC_085011.1 coordinate 13,488,735, forward strand.
ATAGAAAACGTATGTGTTTTACAATCCCTCCAAGGTGAAACTCTCTAAAGAAACACTGCAAAGGTTGCAAACGTTGCACTTCCTCTGCAACAATGACCATTCTGAGACCATGCCATGTGAGCACATTTACACACAGAGACAATACCTGTTCTGCAATGGATGTTTGATGTACTGCTCAGAACCTGCAACGGCGGGTGCGGGTGCGGGTGCTGGTGCCGGTGCCGGTGCCGGTGCCGGTGCGGGTGTCTCGTTGGGACCATCTTCAGTTTCGTTTCCTCGCTACATGAAAAGAACCCACAATGAATACAATTAATGAGAAATACTGTGTTACAGATCAAGTGTGCTGACTTGGCAATTTCAGAATTCTCTTCGAAATGAAATGGTGTGGAATCTAAAAAGTCTCCTGGAACGAACACAAACATTTAGCATTGAGTTTATCATCGGCAAGTTGGCTGACATGACATTATCGTTTATAAATAAATATACAATACAACAACACGTAACTTATGGAGGATAATCCTACAACACATACATGTGTGTAACGTTAACAATTTGCTGTAATTATAGCTTTACGTCAAATGTGCTTGCAAAACACACCTTGATGATGAGTAGGCTACATGGTGTTATTTTTAGGGTGTTTAACACTAGAAAAGTTAACGTTAACTAGGAAACAAGTGTCCTTTCCAATGCTAGGGAAATGATTTAACGTAATTTATAAGGATATTCAAATCAAGAGCCATAACGTTACCTTCTAGCTATCGTTAGCTAGCATAACGTTAAGTTACTCTCTTTGGAAAGGAAATTATTTCTCCAATCGGAGATGGAACAGCATATCGCGTTGCATAAATTTGTATTACAGCATGTTAACAACCTACATGCTGTCATTCGTTCAAGAAACAGAAAATATTCATTTATATTTTCCAGATGTATACAAGACAGCTAACATTGCTAGCAAGCTATACTTCATAGGAATGGCAAATGAATTGGATACCAGATAGCTTGCTAGCATAGGTAGCTCGTGAAACTAGCTAGCACGAAACACACGTGTCTAGATCAGGTTTTTGTTTCACCGAACAGACACCAGCACGACAGTGTACATCAGTTATGAGAAATCGTGTCGCTCGGAACAAGGTAAGATAGCCCATGTTAAATAAATGCGAGGACAGAATCAGAGCTATTCAGCCCCAGTGTCTCCCTGCCAACAAAGTCACCACCAATGCCACCCCTAAATCCATTTGAAAGCTAGCTAGCACAGGAGAACATCTTGTTGAGCCGGCGACATCAGTGCGCTCTTGAAGCTCTTAAAATAAACAACTGGTTTTAAATATGTGCGGTGTTTCCTCAAAATAGACTGGAAAAACAAATATTTCATAAACTAATGAATCACTTTCAGAGATCGTTGTGGTCCCTAGAATTCTGGACAGACAGTTCTCTCTTACCGGCTCCGAAGTCGCCATCTTGCCAGTAAAATTCTCCTGTCTGCTCAACCATACGTTGATGCGTCACCAAACGACGTAGAATATCACGTCAACGTACGTAGCTTAAGCTCATGTGGCTTCACCTCATGTGGTCCATGCTGGAGATCCTGACTCAACGCAATGCAACAAATAAACCTCTTGTGATCCTTGGCAAATGTAGGGCGTGATGCTTGAATAGCCTATTCCCCACTCCCAACACACACACACACACACACACACACACACACACACACACACACACACACACACACACACACACACACACACACAGACTTGGTAGGGTCTTCAGTGGGGTCCTTGGAAGAGTTCTCACCTCCTAAACTTATGGTCTGGCCTGGGCAACTATATTATGATATAGGCCTTTTAGGCCTATATCATAAAACAGTTTAAACAACATGTTACATGTAGGTATAATTGTGGTCTAAAGTGTGGACATTATTGTGAAGCTTTTCTTTAAGCTCTCATGCACAGTATGTGCACTGTGCCGATACAGCCTACACAAACAAATAACAAGACTTATTCTTAACCAGTATTCTTAGCTGAGTTTTAATAATAAGTCAACTGAAATAAAGTCCCCCCAGACAACTGCACTAGTGTTCTTGATTTATTTGCAAATACTGTATAGGCCTACATAATGTACATAATTGGACTTATACATAGCCATGTTCTACTGCTCTTCATGCTATTCATCCTGCACACACTTATTCTTACTTATCTTATAATGTTACTGTTTCTGCACTACAATGGTATTGTTACCACACTGCACATAGCTGTGCATACTGTATCTGTCTATATGGTTCAATCCATCTTTGTTCTGTTTTTCTTATAATATATTCTGTTAATATACTGCATATTTATATTATTCTTACTACTATTATAATGTTACTGCTACATTACACATATCTGCACGTGCTGAATACATTGTTCATATTAGCCATACTTATTCTGCACATATAATATTTATGTTTAATTTATATTCCTCTAAACCACCTTCTGTAAACAAACTGTATACTACTGTCTGTACTTGTATAATTGCAGTTTCTGCTTTTTTGCACTTCTGGTTAGACGCAAACTTTGTCTTTGTAATTGTACTCTGCACAATAAAGTTGGATCTGATCTAATCTAATCTAATCCATTCTAGTGAAATACCATAGCAGTATCCTCATGGTTGCCACAATGAACAAAACATGCTGTTTTTCTAAAGAACAGTTGTTATCACAGATTGAAAAAGAAGACATAAAGCATATGACATACAGTTGACATACAGTTTATTCATCATTTTTATTCAAAAGAACAAAAAATCCAAAGCATTGTGAGGTTGATCAGAAAAAAAAGACTTATGACCTGGGCAAGATAACTAAAAAGTGCAAGTGTTTGAAACAGTAAATACTAGTGATCTTTTTAAATCATGTCTCATAACCCTGCAAATGCCAGAGGTCATGTGGTATGATGACCCGACACACAGGGAAAGTGATCTAATACTGTGTGTTTGAATGACATTTTTCACATTTCAGAGAAAACAGAAGGCCAGATAACTGAAGTCAGAATGTGAGTAGGAATAAATGTAGCTTTTGTTGTTACAAAATGCACTAATGTAGAGGTCTGCCATAGGTCAGTTTAGAGCAATTGCCCTTCTTGTCCATATGTGTTGTTGATACAGGTGGGAATAGGGAGTAAAAGTTAACTAAAAGCACCACTCGTTTGTGATTTGTCTCTGACAGCATTAGATCTGAAATTTAAGCACCATTGATTTTCTATCTTTCTCCATAATAAGCTGCCAATTGAACTGTAAACATTCACCTGTACAGCTCATTGACAATGTGCTGACACATCACTTATTTCCAAGCATCCTGACCTTATCAGGGGACAGATCACATAGTAAATGCCTTACATTGTTTTGAGGGTGACTGACTTGTCTCAGCAGACAGACTATCTTTCAAGTAGGGTTTGACATCTGTTCTACTACACTTGCATGTTTCTGCTGTTGCACAAAGAGACATTTGATGCACATTCATTTCATTCACAAACATTATGATTTGCTTTTTTGATAGTTCAAACATGTAAAGAGTTATCATGTAACTCTTGCTATGCGTTTTGTTTGGAATTTACCATGACATTAATTTAGCAATAGTTGAGTAGTTCCATCATTCTCAGTAGAATTATATGAATGCCACAATATTAGAACTATCACTTAAGATTTAGATCAAGTAAGCCTTCAGTCAATCATACCAAATTATCATAACTGTCAAGATCTTTTTGGGATGGGGGGGGGGGGGGGGGGGGGGGGGCACTTTAGAAGAATCTATTAAAAATCATATAATCTAGTAAAAAAAAAGGGAATAATCTGCATGAACTCACAGGAAGTATCATAATTTATATTAAATAATAAATTCTACTCTGCAGCATTAATATGTGAAGTGGTGTCACATGTCAAGAGTTTATTGTGGATCTTTGAAGCACCAGTGACAATTATACATTAAATGTGTAGATATTTACGAAAATATCTAAGTGTGATGTTCTTCAAGTTACGTTCAAACCCTTTGGGAATTGTAAACTCTCAAAGGTCAGAATTCTACAGGATCATCTGAACTAAGTGCTAGTTCTAAAATGTTTTAAAAAACATCTGAAAGTTAATTCAGCACATAACCATATGTGATTATTGCTTTCATAAGTACGCCTTGTGGAAATTAAAAGCACCAACAAAGAGCAATACTGTGAAGGGGATGACAGACATGATGAAAAAAAAAAAGCATGTGCATATTGGAAATTGATATTTTTCAAGTTGTTTTTGAAAATAAAAGTGCTTTTCAAAATGACATGTACAATGAAAACAAACCATGACAACCAAAACAAACAGAAACTGTAGCATGTACCTTCATTACCAAATGCATTACAAGTGACAGAAGAAGGGAAATGAAACTGAAATGCTACATGAATGTTTTAAAACAACCACCTATGGTGATACTTGTTATATGTACTGTATACTCACTTCTCTATTTCTTATATATTTACCAGTCACTGCTACAATGGCACCAAAATAAGTCATTATTTTACTTCAGAAAGAGCACCCACTGCTTAAAAAACAATGTCCATTCTGAGTGTTACTTGCAAGTAAAATGCTGTTTTTACATAGTACAATTGCAGTAAACAGGCTTGCACCAAAATTAAATTACAAAATAGTTTTGACAATGATCAGAATAAATAATCACATTTTATGTTCTAATTTCATCTCTGTGTATAAAACCAAGTCTTCTGAGAGCACCATTTCTTTACAATATAAAACCGTCAAGGACTCACCAAAAAAACAACTCACAGTAAAAAAACAACAAATATTTTTTTTCCCAACATCATTTTCAAAAAGCTGAGATGAAACATAATTTGACAATATCAATGCACTGAAAACACAAATGAAAGAGTAAATTGATTGAGGTAAGGCAGTAGCATAAAAGAGTGATGGTGTAGACTAGAGGAAATGTCACATCCAGCGGTTGTAGGGGCCTGTGACTTGCGTCAGGGCGTAAGGAGCCACTGTGACGACCCTGTCCTGTGGGAGCGTTTGAGCCCAGCGCGTAGGCACCTGGGCCAGCTCTGGCTCCTCAGGGCTGGACTCCTCAGGGTCCTCGCCTGGACACTCTGCCGCTGGCTTGCCTCTTTTGCCTTTGGGCCGGACGGGGCTCACCAAGGCTCCGACGCCGCCCTCCAGTGCCAGGCGCTCGGCCTCCTCCTCTTTCTCCCGCGCCTTCTCCGCCATCTTGGCCTCCCACAGCGCCAGGCCGTGGCCCGGCTCGTTCAGGTTCTTGTGCTGGTAGAACACCAGGGAGATGCGCGTGGGGTGGCTGCGGTTGGGCCGCAGGATGGGCGTGGTGGCGTGCAGCTCCCGCCGGGCGCACTCGATGAGGATGGAGCCGTGGGAGGGCGCCACGGCCACGCCCCCGATGTCCCCGTCCAGGAAGTTGTGCTCGCTGTCCGACCACACCTCCTCGGCCTTCAGGGCTTCGGGGGTGAGGGGAGTCCGGGGCGGGAGCGGGCTGCCCTGGTCCGCAGGTGTGCCCTGCGCCAGCACACCGGGGTGGTACCCATTGAGTCTGCTCTGCAGCCCTTCGGCAGGGTGGGGGTAGAGTGGGCGTGGGGGTGTGCTCTCCACAGGGGTGGGGACTCTCAGGAAAGAGGAGCAATGCACGTCGTCTGGCTCCGACTTGAACGCGTGAGGGTGGGGGTAGTCACGGAAACCCTTTGCGGTCAGGGGGGAGACTGCCGGCCGAGGTTCCAGCAGACGTTGGTCAGAGGGCTGCGGACACCCACTGGGCCTGGAGTCACCACCGTGGCTCCCTGGCGCTCCAGCAAAACCATACTTGGGAGAAGGACGGCCGGACTCGTGTGAGGAAAGTGCTTCCGCAGCCTGGCTGTTGGTTCCAGGAGGGGTGGGATACTCACGGTTGTGGTGGAAAGGGTGTGAGGGATCGCAGTTCGGCGAAGAGTTCCCCACACCTGCTGTCCGCAACGGGATGGAATATAACTGAGGTTCTGTTTTGACCAAGGGAGACGTCTCCACAGAGTTGCTTTTGTAACCTGCAAGAACACATTACAGTTAGACAACTGTAACTGAGAAGCTGTTCACACATCACAAAACCCAATGAAGATGCATCGAAATGAAACATTTCCTTGTTTGAGAGGAAGTTATTATGTATTACGAATATCTTCAAAGAAATCTGTTTAAAGGCCACAACAAGCTCTCACCAAACGTGACGGGACAGTTCCTAACCATAGTGAATGCAGTGAATGTGGGATGGGCAGAGCCAGGCTATTTCCTGGTCCTCCCATAATTACTGTACCTCTGTCAGGAGTCCCTTTGAAGAGTTCACTCTTGACCTTGCCTGGGGTGTTCTGCTTCCTGTCCTGATTGTTAAGCTGTTTATCCGCGGAGGCTTTCTTGGCCTCCAGACGCCTCTTGCGGGCAGACTTGACCGGTTCAGCCAGCAGTCGCACCTCCCTGGGGAAGGCCGAGAGCACCTGCAGAGCCCCGGTCTGCATCTTGGCCCACTGGCCCTCCGCTCGGCCGAACTCGTCCGTCTCGGAGATCTTGTAGAGGGGCAGCACATGCAGCTGCTCATCCTCTGGCACATTCCTCACTGCTCGGTTATCCTCCTTAGTTAAAGTGCATACCTACACAGGAGGGAGGGAGATCTACGGTCAAGGGCCAGTCACATCAGATGCGGCATGCGCTATGAAACCCATTACTTTCAATGGGTTGAGAGCGCAAGAACTGGTCTGCCGCTGCGCTCAGTATAGCGGCATTTTTGCCGCTTTGCCGCTCTTGCGCTACCGTGGTCAAAGTTGAAATATGTTGAACTTTGACCGCGGCGCGCTGTAAGTCAATGGTCTTTTGCGCGGAACCCAGCGGTAACAACAACAACAATCGTTAGAACGTTACCTCAACCTAGAGCATTCTAGCGGTGAGCGCAGTGCATGCCGCCTGTAATGTGACTGGCCCTTCAGTCGTCTATCATCTCTTCAGGAGAGAACGCTTCATGTGGCTTTGACTGTGCTGTTAAACGGCAGGCTTTTATTGCAGTATTTTGATCAGATAATAGGATGAGCGATTTTGCATTCGCAAGGAAACGGTGGAACTGGATGTTGTAAATGTATTCAGTAAGCTTGCAAGGATTCCCAACGAATATTCACATTTGGAATGTAAGTCTTTTGTCACATAACTTGACATGCAGAATAAACCACCTGATCCTCTCTATGCACAGTGTAAGCCTGGGTTAATAGAGGATTGATTCAGAATGTGGAAGCGTTGCTCCATCAGAACTTAACTGCTATCTGCTGCACCGTTCTGTACAATACTCTACTTGACTGCATGCATATTTATCGGGAATTGTTGCCCGGTAACTGCGATTATCTGTTGAACACACAGCGTTGTGGCTTACCACAGTACTCCCGTTGTTCATGTTGTGTGTGTCCCTGTGTGCGTGAGCACAGAAGTCCACACATGCGGTCACCCCAGAGAACGGCCGGCCCTGCTTCACACCCAGTCGACAGTCTCTGCCCGGCTGCTCGTGGTCCACCTGTGAACAGGGATTAATTTGCATAACCCATTCATTCATGTCTCACCACACACTCTCTTTCAATACATTGTGACATAGATATCTGAAGCGCACCGAAGGGTTTAAATTCACAAATACAAACTAATTCTTCTGATTATTAAATTCTTATCAAACATTCTATGGCAAGAAAAATGAGACTTTACATTACATTACATTTTAACTTTGTAACCAAAGCGACTTACAACATGATGAAACATTTAAGCTTTTCAGGGCATTTCTAACAACAAATTACAAAGAGACACCACTGTTGTTATAGGATATGCTTAATGCATGAATGACATACAACATAGTATGAGCACAGGATCAAAGCAGTGACAGACTGGCTCAGTGACGGACAGGAACACTCCAAATCTAAGACCTGAGGACTCACCTGGTTTTGAAAGGCCTCTGGTGCCAGTTGTTTGTACAACGGGGCCAAGTCTGTTGCTAGGTTCTGAAGGTTATCCTCCAGTTTGCCCTCCTAAAAGAGAATGGCATCCAGTCAGTACTGCAAATGCTCATTTGTGAATGCACTCACTTCTTTAGGGGAGCGACAATAATGAGATGTGTTCTAGCAATCTATGGCCACTGGGAGGCACCTAATCTTACTGTATACATATTTGTATTGTACACACACACACACACACACACACACACACACACACACACACACACACACACACAAAACAGGAGCACCAAGCACTAAACTCTACAGTGTATCTTTCTGGAGATGCTACCGTGCCTGCGAAGCCTTGCTCACCTCCTTTGGGTAGTCTCCAAGCAGGCGGAACTTTCTGGGGACCTTGCTGCGAGCAAATTTGCAACCGTTGAAGTACATACTCCAGGAGCAGCCGAACGAGAAGGACGCTCCACAGGTCTCTGGGTCCAGGCCCTGGCACGCACACGTACGGCTGAGTGAAGGGGAAGTGGAGAAATACGACAGAAATACTGAGTTAGAGCACTGTGAAATATATTAGCTCTCCATTTTACGTAACACCAGAAGCTTCTGGCATCCATAACACATCACGATGACCATTTCTGAATTTGGAGTTGACCATCTCATTGTTCTTTTCGCGGCGACCGTTCTGACCTTCATTTTACATGCACACTATAATTACCTCATCATACAATAGCCCATGTTCCCTTTCAACAATTATCTCTTTTTTGCCAAACTTTGACAATAGGCTTTTATCCTTTGGCTATAAAGTGGTAGCCATGCATGGCCAATAACACACTGGCTGAATACTTCCATGCTCTTGGTAATGAAGAGGGGAGAATTGAAAAGGCCTGCCTAATTTGAATAAACATCTGCTGTTTTGTTTGATGCTCTTCCCGATATCATTGTCACCGTTACCTCAGCTGCAGCTTATAAACGGAAGAGTTATCAATTATCTATAGAGCTTGTGTGCGGTACCAGGACCATAGCAGCTCACTATGTTTAAAGCCTTTTAGTTTGCATTTACATTCACATGTACAGGGCTGATAGACAGGAAATGATCTGTGCCTGAAATGATCAAATACAATCCAAGACAATATAGAGATTAGCCTTTCTTGGACATCGTTCCTTGGCGAGCTCAAGCCTGAATTCAGGCACCACGCCTGAACTCTATCAGGCCTGCATCATGTATTCATTCATTCAGAGGACACACCAGGCTACTGTACTCACTCTTCATTGAGGCCACAGCGGCGACTGGTGGGGGAGCCGTACTTGCAGAGCGTCTGGGTGAGTTCGTGGTACAGGTGGTCGGCCATGGTGCGCGGGATGCCCTCCCAGGCCAGGATGAGGATGACCACCACGGCGTTCTGGCAGCAGTGGCCCAGGCGGTGGCGCACCAAACACAGCAGCTTCTCCTCCTCACTGCCCCGCCGGATCACCTGCAGACAAACAGGCCCAGCCACACATGCAAATATTCATGAAGTTGCCTGTGAATCACCTCCATTGTATGCATGGTATTCACAACTTTCCCGAACTTTGACCTTCACCATGAATCACTATGTTGGTTATGAAATTCCATCACTGCTCTGATGATGTCAAAGTGAGCTTGTTTCGTGCATACTGCACCCCTATGTATGCAGCCCCATTATGGGTCAGCTACAAAAAGGAGACTCTGCGCAAACTTCAGGTAGCATATCATGACTGCCTGAGGATACTGTTGAAAAAGCCCAGGAGTAGCAGTGCAAGTAAGCTCTTCTGTGACTCAGGGCTAAGGACTCTACAAGCTCTCTTGAGGAATGTCCCGACTGGATGGGTCACAAAATTGTATTATAATGCTGCTTACAAGCCCCAGGTTCAGCTCAGTCAGATATGAATCACATTTTTGGAAACATTGGTATGGGTGCCTTTTGAGGCTATGAACTGTATGTTTGTACTGTATATGTTTCTATTCCTTTTTGATGTTGTATGTCTTACTGTTGGGCCTAGAGCCTGTAATAAAGTTTATACTATGGTAACGTAGAATGTGTAGAACAAACCGGTAACAAACTTCCTGTTTTCCTACGTTCGGGGTGTTGCATATGGCAACACAGCTTACATTTTATAGAAACATCCATGTGGAGCAGAAATAATCTTACCCATTTGGCAATCGGACAGCCCTGAGAGCTCCGGCCTTCTCTCCCCGTATACACCACCACTTCCACTCGCACCGCCTTCCCTTTCTCTCCATACCTGCAACCAATCCACATCACGTCCCTTGAGCATCATTTCCACGTTTTTTTAACCCTCATTCAAGAATCAAACTAGTTCAAAATAGAAAAATCATTTTTGGTAACAGACAGCATGCAGGAAGCGTTCTACAAACAAATTTCCCCTTGTTTTTTGTTCATATTCGATATTTGTTGTGATATTGTTAGTATCCACTGATTTCTGGGATTTGCCAATGTTTTTCTTTAAAAACAACAAACAAAAACGGTTCTTTGGGGGGGGGGGGTATTGACAGAACAGAAGATTAGACAGGAAATGAGGGAGAGAGAGAGATGGAGGGTGGGCTTGAGAGACGACCTCAGGCTGAGTGATGAAATTGCGCTCTAATACCGCGATAAGAAAAAGTTGTCCATTTTAAAAAACAAACAAATATCACATAATCAACTATGATTATTTCATATTTAAGAGTAATTTCAATGATTAAATGTGTGAGCTAAAGAAAACTGGAATCCACTGATCCCAGTCAAGATCAGAAAAGCTCATGGTTGATATTTGCATACTGTGGCTTACATACTGTATGCTTACTGCTCTTAGATGCACTAGATGCTTGGACATGTGGCAGAGAGTAGCTCCTCTCCTCTTTTCCACATAGGCTAGAGGTGTTTAGTGTTGCGGACAGCAGGTGTTGCTGTATCTATTCTAATAGAATGCAATTTTCTATGGGCCTCCAATTTATGTATACCCCAATAAGTGGGGAAGGCAGCAGATTTGGATGGTAGAGGTACACCTGGAGCTCCTCATTTTTTTCTCTTAACAGAAAAATGAAGAGAGAATATGAGAGAAATTGAAGAGAATGTTGCTGCATGAGGCCCAAGGTCCCTTAAATCTATAAAACATGGTACAAACCCGCCTATAAAGTCACCCTGGGGGCCCCTCTGAAAGCAGGCCAGGGGTTTCCTGTCTTAACTTGCACAGAGTGTGTATCAGGCTTAGCAATGCTTTCCTTTTACAACAGTCACTGTGAAAAAAAAAGCTCCTGTGAACACAGACCCTTCATAGTGTTCTACCTGTTCTCCATCAGTTCCCTTACTGCTGCTACACTTGGGCCAGATCCAAGGTGTGTGTAGAACGGACCTTCCTCTTTCTCTATGATTTGTTCTGCAAACAGAAACAAGATTAAAGTAAACTTAACATTAAAGTACTGTAGCACTTCATAACAGGCATACATCTTGGGGTACTGGAAACATGCTACAGTACATGAAGGAACAGCTCAATCATTTTTGAGTTTCAAATGAGGCAATTTGATTAAATGGATGAAAAGTAATTAGGTATCAGAATTATCTAAACATACTGTACATACCGGTTGCATAAGTACAGTAAGGCTATCACATTGGTCAAGAGAGTGGAGGACTTACCCATGCAGTCACAACTGGGCATCTCTGGTGCACCTTTTTTGGAAGGTGGCGTAAGTAAATTCTTGGTTGGTGTGTTCAAGAACTTCAGAGGGGACTCCAGGAAGCTGTTGAGCGTGTCCTTAGTAGGAGTGTAGTCTCTGGGATAATCTACCCCTGGTTCCACATTTATAGTTGACGTCGACAACACAGTGACCGAGCCAGATGTTTCCACTTTGTAATATGCCTCTTGATCTCGGCGAGGCTGCTGCTGCTGCTGGTCATTGGAATAGCTGCTCGTTACGCTCTGCATGTCAGGTCGGTGGGTGGACGCGGCGCCGGGAGGGGCGGACACACCGGGGTGACCCTGTGGTTTAGCACCATGATTCAGCACATCACAGGGCCTGAATACCTGAGAAATCGCCTGTCGTTCACATTCGCGCCTCCCCTCCTGCGCGCCGTCGGTGTGGCCGTTCTGTTGGATGGGATGTCCGTTTGGATGCAGCATGGGGTGTCTGTCGTGGGAATGATTCAGAGTGATGGGTCCGGTGTTCACGTGGTTCACACTGTGGGTGGCCAGGCCCGGCGGAGGAGTCTGGGACTCCAAGTGCTCTCCATTGAGTGGGCCGCCGACATAGAGCTGACGTCTCTCGCGTTGTAACTGTGCTTCGACAATGTACCTCTTGAAGTCTATCTGAGTCTGTGGCAGAAACGGGTTCCGCCTGTGGTTCACGTTCTGCTGAGAGGACGCTTTCTGACCCTTGGTCTTAGGGGCAGCCTTGCCGTTGGGTGTTCGTCTAGATAGAACAGCTCCTGTGGGGTCTCCGTTAATCTCAAGTGCCTTCTTTTTAGAAACTCTGGGTTTTGACGGCGTTGTTTTCGCCCTTTTCACCGGGGTCTTTTTCTGGTTTTGTGCTAGTGAATGACTGTTGTTGTACTTGATGGCCTGAACAGGCATTCCCTTTGGGGGATTATTTTCTGAGTACGGGGAGGGATATCCTGACTGCGTCTGCGTTTGGCGGGACTCGATTATGAATGCAAGCTGGGCCAGCTGCAGCGCCACCTCTTCCTCGTCCTTGTTCCTTGAGCCTTTGCCTGGCGCTCTCTCCGGCTGCTTGTACTCCTTATAAGTGCCCTCTGACCTCTCCGTCTTACAAAGTGCTTGGCTGGCAGTCCTCTTCAGACCTTTCTCCGGGACGAGGGGTAGTCTTTCACAATCGGAACTGGCTTTCAGGAGGTGCTGCAAAGACAGCTTGTCTGAAGTGTATGCGCCGCCGCGGTGGTGGCTAGCGTTACCTTGCCTGTTAAAAGGGCCGTGGATGACTGAGGTCTGGTGCAGTGATGAGCTGATCACGGAGACCTTGTTTGAAGCAACATCTGACACTGATTTAACTTCCAATAGAGGTATGTTTTCTATTGTAGAGACGGTTGCAGCTGGTTTGCTTTCTGACCTGGTATCCAGACTACTGTTTTCCATTTTTATGGGCATATTTTGAGGCAACACAGCCAGTTGAGTCAGGGCCTCAATAGCTATGGCCTGTTCTAGACTTAAGTTCCTTTGCTCCACCAACGACTGCACACTTGGCAAAGGACTCCCAGAGTCTTTAACACATTTGTCTGAGTTTTTTTGCTCTTGGAGTGTGTCAGTAAGTGGACTGATGCCCACAGGTTTTTGATATGACTTAAACTCATGTGAATTGTCCTCTGGTTCGGTCTTCACTGAGCACACAACGGAAGGCCGAGGGCCGAAAAGCCTCTCCTCCAAGGCCTTTCTGTCAGTAATGGAAAAACAAACTACAGCTGCCAAAGTGGACAGAGCATCCTCATAGCCATCGCTGCTTTCTGAATGTGACGTTGTCTGACTGTCTGTCAACACCCACGGCTCCTCCATCTTGATTTTCTTCAGCGGGACAGTGCTTTCTGGAAGTGCCTCGGGTTGGGGTTGGGGTTGGGGTTGCACAATGACCACTCTCTCTGAGGAAGGGGAAGCACAACCAGCATCTCTCCTCGCGTTTGGTGTGCGGTTCCCAGCACCGTTGGGTAAATTCAGTGAGAGGCTCTGACTAAGTGCGTCGGTATCAGAGGTCCCAAGCGCTTTCTCAAAGGGGGGTGCTGCTGCTGCTGCCATTTGGACTGTGGGAAGAGCGTCCGGCAGGAGGGCGTCCGGTGGGAGGTTGTCCGGCGGGGCAGTGTGGGCTTGCGATGAGTCACCCTCTTTCTCTTCGGCCGTAGAGGTGTCCTCCATCTGCTCCACCTTTGTGCCATTTAATGAGATCCCCTCCGTCTCAACCTGGGCCCAAACAAACACACAGAACGGATGACTCAACACGTTCGGCTCCAACATCCTACTGCAGACCATAATAAGTCCCCGGGCCTCGCGTGGCAGCCTGTGCCACAGCATGATCACAAAGTCTGGGATATGCCCAAAACAAATACAAATTGTTTACAAATGCTGAAGCGTGACCACTTCTCTGGACAAACCTTAAACCTTTTTTCCATGTACAGGCAGTTTGGTCAATTGCTGTTGTTTTTAAAGATGTTATATAGATAAACTGACTTTGACATTAGATTAGAATTATAATGTGTTATATAACAGGGTTATAAGACAATAAGAACAGTTTAATGAAAGCTGTGTTGAAGACCATAAAAACTCATTTGTCTCTATAGAATTGTGGATAGCTTGTCTATTTTTATTTGTCTATATGTGGTCTCAGGTTCAGGTTCAGTGATCACAAACGTAGTCTTGTAACATTTTTGAGGTGAGTAGGCACCTGTTGTAACAATGTGCGTGGACAGAAGAGTATCACCAGAATCATTCCCTTTTATGCCTCCCACTGACACAAATCCTAAACTTTGCACAAGCTTATGGTAGAAGACAGCAACATATAAAAAAAGATTCAATCTGATACCATGATATATAGTAAAAGGATTAAACTCCACTGTTTTTTTATTTGCAGCAAGCTTTTCATACATAGAAATACCTCTTTCATACACTCTCTCTCTCTCTCTCTCTCTCTCACACACACACACACACACACGCACAAACACAAACACAAACACAAACACAAACACACACACACACACACACACACACGCACACACACACACACACACACACACACACACACACACACACACACACACACACACACACACACACACACACACAGGTATAACATTTTCAGATGTGTCAAAATACTCAGATGTGTCCAAATGTCTGAGCCAGCAATTGTACCCTTTAGACTAGTCTACCAGACAGCTTCATCAGGTCAAAGATTCATAGACAGAGCGCATCAATATTTACAGTGCAGCGCCAGATTACATTTTCTCCATGTGGTGTGTGACTAATCTCAGCATATCTGATAATTGTCTTTATGCGCTCTCCTACACACCATCTCTCCCTTTCAGCAAGAGATGACTGATGCAACAGCCTGGCCAACACAGGAGTGAGGCAATCATTTGGGAGCCTATGCAATGTGTTACCTCTTAAATACAAAGAAAGAGGAGAAATAAACCACCACTACTGCTTTCAGTCAGTGGTGAAACACAAAATAAGCAGTCTGAGGAGGATATGGTGCTTCTGCTAACCATCTTTGTTATGTCTGCTGTTTCCAAAGTTTGTTATATCAACTGTTTCTAAAGTCATAGTTTAGCAAAACAACTAAAAAGTTATTTTGGGATTGTAGCGTCAACTCATTATGGAATCAAGCAATGGCAGACTTTCCAGTGTTGTGGCTGAGTCTGTGTTAGGAAATCAGAGGTGATGAAGTGTTATCTGAGTTGTTTCCAAAGTCAAGTATTTATGGGAAGACTTAAGGCTTAAACTACTCTCCAATCTTCAGCTTACATACAGTTTGACCGAAAATATGCGTGGAGTCATGAATACTGCAGCTTCATGAATACGGCGGAATCATTTATATGTAACTGTAACTGTACTTTTGAGCATTGTTCATTTATCTTTTCTGAATCTTCAAATAAACCATTTTACTTTTTCAATGTCTCACTTTACTTCCACTAAACCACTGCAGTGCAAAAGTAGGCACAAAAATATCCCTGCACTGGAAAAAAGGAATTTATACCAAAACAGTACCATGTGTAAAAGTAAAAGTGTGAAGACTGAGGTAAAAGACAGTTATGCACTTTTTAAGCATACACTTACCCTAATGATAATTACACAAAAACAGTAAGGCTGTCTCTTTATCATCTGCTTAATATGTCTGTCTGGACCATTGAAAGATCCCAGAAAATGACACTTGACTTTCAATTCTGTTTAGTGCAGCTGCCCCTTCACATACTGCCCCTTCACTCCAACCACCCCCACCCCCTGCACCACACACACACACACACACACACACACACACACACACACACACACACACACACACTCATGGCAACAAGAGCGACGGCTGCTTGCAGAATCGTAAGAAACCTCCCTGAGGAAGAGTTACCCAGAGAAGTCCCAACAGAGGGAGTATCCGCACACCGAACATGAGACAAGAGATAACATGACTAGCTCTGCATCATATTAAGCAGACCGAGCTACATACAGTACGGTACATGTGAGAACAAAAGCACTCACAGTTGTTTTAAATATACCGTGCCAAACATGAGCATTGATAAAAAATATTTTCTAAAAAAAGCTGTAATAGCTGAACTGGCCAGGAGAACAGAAATGAGTCTTGAGTTACTAAATTGTAAATAGTCTGCTATTTTCATTATTTCAAAACTGACAAAGATATGTTTAAGAGACATTTTAACATGCATCAGTGCAAAACTGCTTTCAGTTGCCTACAGAACATCAGCAGCAAAAGAACTAACTCACTTCTCACACAAAGTTGTACGTGCTGCTAAAAAAAAAAAAAAAAAAAAAAACATGCTTCCTTCCTGATGTGTGTGTTTCTCTGAAGTCTCAGTGAGTAGATGCTTCATTCATTGAATGTACCTTTCCTGCCGCTCAACTTCACCAAACCACAGCATAATGATAGAATAAACAGACTAATCACAGCACAGGTGAAAATGCGACTGACCCTGCACCGGAGTAGTTGCCAGCTACAAATACTGCATTCCTCTTTCAATAGAACAGCAGGTGCCAAAATCGGACTGTTATTTGCCAAAAAAAAGAAGAAGAAAGAACCACAAGCAACATGCGCTACCATGGCCAGAAGGTGAAAAAGAGGTGTCTGTTACCTTGGAAACTCGTTTCTTTTTCACTAGTTTGGCAATATCCTTGCTGCCCACCTGAAAAGAAAGCAGAACCAAAACATGAGTCCTCAGTGACGAGTGATACTGTGATACCAACACCACACACACACAAACACACATACACACATAGACACATTCACGCATACAAATATTCACGGATACGCACAGGCACACACACACACACACACACACAAAGCACACAACATGCAAAGGCACATATACTGAGCGTCTGGTCCCAAGAAGACAATGGATTTCACAAAAAGCCCAGGATAGGGGGGGTGGGGGGGTTGGGTTGGGGGTGAAGAGGGGGTTACCTTTCCTCTCCTCAGAGGCAGACCCTCAATTTTGGGCAACATATCCTAAAAGGTAGCCATCTTGCCTCCTTGAGCTTCAAAAGAATAACTGGCTACAGTAGCAGATCTCTCAGCCGACTGCCCGGGGTGTCATGATCGGAGTGCTGAGGAGCAGCCGCGGACTGCTGGTGCTGCAGACGCCGCGTACCGCATGCCTCTCGCAGATGCAGACAGCACCTAGTCAGCCAATCGCGTGGGGACGTTAGCGGCTTGTAAATTATCTTCCATGCCTAGACCCTCCTAAACAAAGGATCCCCTATGTGGGCTTTTACTCTACAACTACGCGCACGGGAAAGCCCCAATCTGTGGAGTGGACACGCTTGGGAACCGGACTGGAGTTGGAAAGAAGGATTTACTGAATGAGCTTGGCCTCGGGGTCAGCATTAACCTACATTAACACTTCAAATCAACTCTCTCGCTCTCTCTGTCTGTCTCTGTCTGTCTCTCTCTCACACATAAGAACAGACACAAAACAAATTTAAATCACAAGTGATATTAAAGTAAAATGAAATCAAATATTGACCAATTTGAGAGTGTATGGCTGAGCTGGCATGCTTTCACTTCAGGGAATTAAAGCAAAGTCCTTTTAATATATAAGTGTCTCTGATTAAAGACGCTCTTTCTAATAACTTTTTGAAATCTGAGGGTTTTTTTCAGGGTATAGTTCAACTGTAAAAGAAAACTATTTCTAAATTGAAACCAGGAATGTATCTTGTTAAACTTCAGAATTGCAATTCCTTTCTTCGCACAAAAGACTTTCTGGCATTTTAACCTGTGTAACTTGGAACAATCGAAAACACAGCTTAATAATGTAAATTATTTTACTGATCTATTAAAACATTTAGATCACATTCAAATCACATTTGGCTCTGTGTTCAAAGTCAGTATTGTGCCATACAACCTCACCATGAGCAGTACTACTTAAGTGGCAGCCGGTAGATTGCACAAGTTTAATTCCTGTCTGAAGACAAACATGTGGCGACAGGGATCATGCAAGGATAGCAGAACACCACTGACACTGGCTAGTTAGCTTAGCTGGAACACCATCCAGATCCCCTAGCTGGCATCAGTACCAGGTACACAAAACAAGCCATCCCTCCATGTCTCTTGACCAACACAATACTTCAGTACTGCATGCCCACATGCACACGCACACACACACACACACACACACACGCACATACACACACACGCACGCCCAGACAAACATTCCATCAGATTATACCTTCATAGAGACATTCCAAACTCTGAGAATACATAGACTATAACAAGCAAAGCGGACTGCGCCTGCTGGGCCAGCAAACAAGCAGCCAAAACAAGACTAGGACATTGCCAGCGGAAGACCCGAGTACTTTACCTCGATATGTAAAGGCTGTCAGATCTCTCAGAGATTGTTCCAAGAATGTGTTGCTGTGAGTCACGCTTCTCTATGTGTTTGCAGAGGTGGTGTGACAGGTTTCATGCTTTAGCAACCCATCCTGAACTGGTCAGGCAAGATTACCAACGGACATGTCAAGCTCTTCTCCTCAGCACGTGAGTGGAGGAATCTGCGTTATCAACTGCAACCACACGGTTGTTTACTTTACTTTCTTTACTGTACTCCTGTTGCTCCTTCAGAGACAAAGCATTATTTCTGTATTATCTTGCCAGTTACAGAAAGCCAAAGTAGCACAGAAAACAGAACTAGCTTACACTCAGCCAAGCCACCAAACATGCAACCCATGTTCTGAACCACCAATCTTATGAGTAGGACATGTGCATCCATAGTCTGGTATTTACATGCCAGAATGACAACATGATTGAACCCAATTTGATTGAACCCAACTGTTCAATACAAGTGCTGTTCTGTCTGGCCAATTACTTCTTTCTGACATCAACTGGCTACTACAAAGAAAGTTGTGCAGCTGTTGAATTATATACAAACTACAGTTGAGAATTTGGGTCTGTTGAGTGTTTAGAATTTCCAACTGGCAATAGAGATTGATAATGTATGCGGCAAAAGGTAGCCCTCAACAACCTTTCCACGTTCTTGGTCTCACTCCATAAATGTGCTATAATTGCTGGGTCTTAAAATGTCCCATATGTTAGTCTTTAACAAGCTGCCCGGCGATCATTAACTGCCAACACTTGGGACATTAATCACACCCCTTTCAGCACAATGCCAAAGAAGGCCCAGGCATATAATGTCTAGGTGTCATCTGGCAACAGGCAGGTAACGGTGTATGTGCCACGGGCAGTATATTCCTCTGTCAGGTGTTCGGAAGGAATGTTTCCCCATTTTGTCTTCCCTCACCGGGGGGAAAAAAGTGTTCATGGGGCACTTAGATGCATAAATGGCAGGAAAAGGGGTGGATTATTTTCAGGCTACTTTACAGAAGCAACTGGTGACAAACTTGGGAAAGCATGACTCCATGCCTGGATCTGTCCCCAGCTGTCGCACGCTGTTAAAAGCACCTAGTGCCAAAGTGAAAATACGGAGGTCTGGAATTTGATCCACAGTTAAGGGCACATAGAAGCAATAAAATGGTGTCTTAACTGAGCAAATCCTGCATTGCCTCATTCACTGGCCACACGAGGATGTTTATATTACCTATAGTATCAATCATAATTTCAGGCAGCTGAATGCTACAATTTGTGCTAAACCCTAAAAAGTGTGAATGCATGACAACATCTTTTTAAGGGATCTGAAACTTGTGATGAGCGATGAGTTAAACCCATGTTCTGATCATCTCAGCACAGATGTGTTGAGCCGGTTGGGTTGGTTGAGCATGCTGAACCCACCTTATTATACACAAGCTTAAGGGCAAATTTAATTGCCTATCATAAATAGGAAGAGTGCGCAACGGTAGCCAGAGGCGAAATTATGTTTGGTCTCAATGCTGTATAGGAGGCCACTGCACGCCAGTCTCCCACAAAAGGCCTCACTCCGAACACAAATGCTACACAATACGTAAATCACTGATTGAACCGACCACACAAAACTATGTTTAACACAGTCACATTCATTTAAAAATAAACCTAATTGTGTGGATTGGAATGGCACTGTGGCTAGATTTTTGACAACAGATGATAAACGGTTTAGCTTACTTCAACCATTTAACTGACATTCTACTTTCAGTTCCCATGAAAAGCCTATCCTGCGCAGCATCCAAATCAAATTTTTGCAGACACGCAATAAAAACTAAACTGCCTTCCCATTTTGGATTAAAAATTAAAAGGTCTTTTCCAACATGGTTCCTAAATCATCATGTCCAAAACCGTTCCAAGGATTCCACAGTCCAAGGTGCATCAATCCAACACATGCGCACACGCTAGGCTACACTAGTCACTGAGAGAGTTCTGGTTTGGAAGGATTGGCCCTCTAGGATGGAGAGATAGGCTATCATCAGCCCTCGCTCGTTAGCACCCCACAGAGACAGAGAGTTGGCCTCAAGTTTGCACTTTCTTTTTTTTTTTTGCTGAATCAGGGTTCAAGAGTAGTCCAAATGTAGACAAAGAGCAAACAGAGCAAAGCAGGGAGCACATGGTGCTGAACTCACATGCTCCGGGATATGACTACATATGGGGGGTGGGCATTAGATCCTGTTTCAGTTTGCAAGAGAACAGGTCATAAGCCAGAGATTGCTCAGATGAGAAACAGATGTGGGGGGATCTGAAGAGGCCAGAGGCTGAGGGAGTGCAGAGCAGCAGGTCTCGGGGCTGCTGCATTGTCAGGGGTGACGTCCCCCATCACTGGCCTGTTCGGGCCAATCTGGAGGCTCGTCAATATCATCAGTCATGAACACATAATTCAAAGTGACATCCTATCAACCACAATACTTGTGGTCAAGTGTCACAGTCATGATTGAGCAGAAAATACTCCCTTGTAAGTGTTACGCAAGCACAAGTTAGACTACTCGATGGGATTAAAGGTGCATGGGGTTCACATAGCATGTAAGCATGGCTGTGACTAGCCTAGCAATACTAGCTTACGATTAACCAGTTCTCTCTAAGCTGATTACAGTAGCTGCACAGGTGCATCAGTTTGAAGGAAAGCTGCAAAAGACAAGTGCAAGGTATCCAAAACTTCTGGTGAATACATGAAAATAGGCATTCTGTTCCTGGGTCATATGTTGTACAAAGTATTGAAATCTCCTCTGCTGTTGAAGACTCAAGATAGTTCCATTTTCCATATGTGACTGCACCTATCACACCCCTGATGAACCATGCACCATACAACCATTGGCCAATCTCTTGACTGAAATGGATAATATATCGGGCTTTGATCAAATAGATATGGGCCAAAAGCACTGAAGAACATTGGTTAAAAATCTCACATTTCTGATCCCACCAAAGCACAGCCAATTTCATATTAACACCCCTGGATTATAACATAAGAATCCAACAACTTCAACAAAGTCCTCTGTTCAGTAGCTAGCTAATCCGAAGCAGAAAGTCTGAATGTGGTGGTCTTTCTTTTCTTCCAATTTAACCTAAGTGTTTGATTCTCAGTCTGTCTTTGTTCGTCCCCAGATAGCCATTGTGAGCTTTTTACCAAGGCACAGTGGATGGATTCTATTCAAAATGCCAAATCAAGTGGCACGGCTTCAAAGCCAAAGCTGAGACTCGGAATCAGCAAATCATGGCACACAACCTAACAGATGGAAAAGGACACAAACCAAACCAGGGAGAGAAAAAGGTCAGAATCACAACCAAGTTGCAAGTCTTTGGAAATAAAACTTTCTGTAGCAATGCTTTCTAAAATCATAGGAATATCTCTGTCCACTATACAGTTTGACACCTACTATGCAGCTGAATGAGGAGGTGCAACAATTCACCTGTGCTACACACTTTGTACTATGTGTTCTTTAACTCTCCAAACAAACCCACAGGTACCTGACATACTCAGCAAAGGCAGGAATAATACACCTGGGTCAGAAATGCTTCATGTTAGAAACTTCAAAATGTTTACCTCAAAGTGACATTCAATCCAGTCCTCCTCAGAAGGTCTATAAAGGCAAGGAGAAGAATCCCGCGAGACAGGCAACACTATCCTGCTTCACTAAACTCTCTGAATGTCCAGGCGTTCTACCTTCAGCTGCAGCTATAATGTTTACATTAGCAGAGAGAGAGAGAGTTTCTGCTCATTACCGTCATTCTGTCCTTATGCAGAGCTGGCACTGATGGGATATAAATCTTTTTAAATGTGTAATGGTATCGGTCCAAATTGCTGAGGCCCAAATGAAATAACAGGAGAACATTGCATACGGCCCAAGAGCCCTTCTAAGAGCACAAACTCTCCTTCAGAAAGCAGAGTTGCACTATTACTGTGCGAAGCAAGGCTAGTAGCTGGCTTATGCGGTGCACCTCATGACCACAGCGAATGGTTCTCACAATGACATTTCACGATTCCCACACCCTCTCCTTCCCTCCTACTGCCCAGTCCCACACGCCTGGCACACTCTCTCCAGTCCACTGTGTGTGTGCACGTGTGTGTGTGTGTGTGTGTGTGTGTGTGTGTGTGTGCGTGTGTGACTAAGAGAGAAACAGAGATAAAAAGTGAGCGAATGAGTGTCCACTGACTGTCAACCCGCTCACCTCCACTTCAAAGTCAGTTGTATCTTTTTGTGTCTCCCAACAGGGACAAACAGATAACAGTTTAACCGTGTTAAACCGAGAGCTACCAATGAAGCTGGCAATGTAGGCAAGCAATTTTCAGAGGCACCTAGATAGCTAAATCCCACAGAAATTCAACTAGATTTAGTGGCTTAACTACAACGAGGAATTCCTTCCCTGTCTGATATTGCTTGGGGGAAAAGAGCTATGGGCAATACTTTCTTCCCATTATCTTAAAACAATGAAACTCTTGAGCTGTCATCAGATAAAAAACACTTTTACATGAACTGTTTGCTCCACCAGTTGGGGTCCCATAGCCACAGCCATAGTCAACATGAAGAGCGCAGCAGTCCGCTACATCTCTGCATTACATGTTGCACTGTGGGCTGAGACGGTGGGCGTGGACGGGGGTCGCAGAGAGGTCACGCCTATTTGTCCAGGATTTCCTCTCAGACTCAAGAGACAGCACTGTTACTTATGGCAACTGCAGCCTGCCATAAAAAGCAGTCCCTCTCCTGCAATGCCACATCGGTTTTCAAAAGAATGTGCATTTATATGAGCATATCTCACTAGTGTGAGACGTCTATCGTATCTCATGAAGTCTACGGCCCATGAACTCTTTTACATCCCCTCTACACGTGGACCCGGTCCACTCAACAATAAGCATGAAATGGCCATCTGTAGGCCTTGCATGTTCTGCATTAGTCCAAGGTCAGTGTGATATGGGGGGACCATGGCAACCATGAGAGCTCTCTGACACGCGGCCATAAAACAGCATGTGTGACACTGACAAGTGAGCTGTAGGTAAATCTTGCTGTAACCACATGTGAAAACAGCAACCTAGAAAGTGATACAATTACAATAGACCATCTACATGTACTGTATGCATTTTCATTTTTCATTTGTATGCTTTTTATGGATGTTATGTCATTTCTTCACTCAGGCACCTCAAGCAATATATTTACAGTATGAAAAGCACAGTTCAGCAGGTTTTACATCATCGTAACCCCTTTGCATCATTGCTGTAATAGAACTTTTGGCAACCTCCACAGTCCTCTGACAAGCATACGTTTGTTTTCTTGGAAAGGCATGATTGAGTTATGACCGAGCCGTGCCAAGTCAAACTGTAGATGATTCTATGGGATGAAAACTCTTGTCTTGGTGTGATAACTCTTGTCTTGGCTGTTTCAAATTCATCAGCGTGAGATTAGCAGCCAGAGAAAGACTCTATACGCCACACAAATTATGATCTGGACTCTGAAGGCCAGTGCACAATAGAACAAGTTAAGTTTAATATAAAAAAAAATCATCAAACCCACTGTTGGGTTTTGTGCAACATACTGTACAGTAGACAGTGCTAACATACAGGTATATGTTCATGAATAACATTTATAGTTTTATGTTGAAACTAAGACATAGAGTATTCTCATACAGCCTACAAACATACTCAACTCCATCACTTAACATACGCTGCAGCTGGAACCTGAAGCAATTTGCGTTTCCATGGGTGGAATTTGTGAAGGATACCAAAGCAACTGACCACACCGTGCCGTATCGTACCGTACCATTTGTTTGCCATCCTTCCGTTGAGGTACCAAGAATAATGTACAAAACCATAGTTTCTTTCGAAGTAAGATCACACCAAAACCTAAGACTTACTAAAATGGACTCTTATTACTGAGGTCATCCTTACACTCTGTGTGAGAATCCTGCTTGGTTGAAAGTAAGGAAAAAACGAGACCCCAATCTTCACTGCATTGCCTCACTATCCCAAGAGACAGGAGAGTGCTGTCAGGAGTGATTGAATCCAGACCAGCGAGAATGAAAGCGCCTCTTGCCCGTTCAATTTGCCAGGTTTCACTTTTTCCTTTGGTGCCAAGTAAAGCAAACCTATACGTACCACTCACAACACCAATTGCAGCAGCTCCATCTCAGTGGCACACTCAAAAGGCACACTCAATTGAACACTAAATACGTGCCCACAGGAGGCGTACTTTATCCTGCAAGTACTACTGTTCTCTCTTCATGTGGTGGCCGCAACCAGAGTGGCTGTGATGGGTTCTGGCAAATGTCAGCTGTGACAAAACTTTTCCTACTGTTGCCCAAGGAATGCAAATAATGGACATTATCATAAAATATAAAATAAAAAAAAATACTCAAGGATGGCTCAAAGGTTAAGGAATGCACAAATCACCATTCGGTTAACACTGATTATGACAGTCAAACTTTATAAAGCACTAGAATAACACCAAATAGCATGGCACTGATTGTGACCGACAGGTTACAGCATGGACTGGAAGAAATATGCATGCTATTTCAGCCTAGAGGGCTGTCATAAGCACTGACAGAGAAAGGCACTTGGATATTCAGTAAGTCTGACTCCAGCATATTTATACGCCAATTAAGAATACTTAAAAAGAGAAGTATAAATATATAGCGAGAGGCCTACCAGTAGAGGACCAATCCAATTCTTTGATTAATTTGTTTCTTCAAAGTAACGGAGTAATGTCACTGTTAGTTAGCCATGAGAAAAGCACCTACTACAACACTGTCTTTTGATGAAAGGAATCACTCACTATATTACTCTATCATACAGAATGAGCATGGCCACTTCCTGATTAGCCTGCTGAGGCTGTCCTCACCAGCGGCGCACACTGGCTTCGTTTGACAGGAAGAGCACACACCCATTGAGGTATCACACCTGTCCGAACAGGCCTAAACCATTACTGGTGATGTATTAGGGCGAACAGCCATTCTGGGCGTAATACATCTCTAGGTAGTGACTGTTTAACCATCAGTTGGGATGCAAAACATTTCACCAGGCACAAGATAACAAAAGTGTGTGCATTTTTTCACCACTAATCGCTCTACCAGCTCCAAATAAAATGCAATTAGTAGTGCTTCAATTGAAGAATGAAGAATAAACCATATAGAGATATTTACCATAGGTGTAGTCTGTGATAGTATATGGGTACAGTTACTACCTTGCAAAAAGCACACATTCTTCAGGTGTGTCAGAATTCCTCAATAATGCACAGGCAGGGATACTGTAATGTTAGTTATGGGAATAAACGTGGCCTTTCTTTGTTTTTTAATTTGACCTCTTATACTTCCTTGTGTCTTTCTTTCCCCTTTCACACAAACACAGCCCCCACAGCAGAGTGCAACATGGACAGTTTCCAAAAATCATCCACTCCCTTCCTGAATGGGGAACACTCCCAAATAGTCAGACAAAAATGTCCCTAACAGAAATCTGACCATACTTAAAATGACAGATGTGATAGCAGTTGAACATTGACCTACATTTCAGGGTACCAAATGATATGTTTACAGAGCTGGTATAATCTTGTCACCATCCCCTGCCTTCCCATACACAAGCATGAACATGAGCACACACTGATTTACACAGAGAGAGAGAGTGAGAAAGAGAGAGAGAGAGAGAAGCCCAAACTAACCTAATCTGGAAAAGGGAATATCTGTTTCCATTACCAGCTACTGACCAAAAGAAACAAAAGTGTAGGCTATGACTGTTGAAAACATGCTCAACAGATTCTTATTGCTGCCGTCACTCTTAAGCTCTAGTGCAAGATAGCTGCCACAATGGTTGTGTTTCCACATGAAATGGGCTTAAGTTGCCACAGATTCTCTCTACGGAAATACCGGCATAGTAGTATGTCCGTTACAGAGACTCTTCCTGCTTCCTGTCTAAGCCACCAGTAAGAGTGATTATGAACCAGGAAGTGTGGACAGAGAAAGATAGAGGGTGGGGGAGGCTCTTATGTATGGACTTCTTTCATTTGGCTACACACACACACACACACACACACACACACACACACCACGTGTGCAACTGACAGCAACTCATGTGATAGGGCTTTCCCCAATAACAAGGGTCATCCTTGCATGCATCTAAATAGACATACAAATAAATTGTACCATGGATTTAAATCAAGTACAATTTCCACTTAATGGAAACTTAATGACAGAAGCTTTATAACAAACGTTTATGACTTGTTTATAATGTTTATGACACATTCATGACAGTGTCATGTCACTCTTATGTAGATAGCTTCATGTAAAGTGTAACTGAAACATCTTTATGTTGCTAGTTGCTGTTCATGTATATACTACTACTAACACCACCAAACATCATAGCACATTCAAAATGAAAGTAGAGGTAGACTGAAACTACTACTGCTTTCTCAGTTCCTTCTAGGAAAAGCCAACAAAGCAAAGGCAGTTAACAACAACTACTGCAACATCACCATCAAGTTCAGAACAATGTGAAAACAGGTGTCTCACCTGAGCAGAAGAGACCCAAGAAGGTTTTTTCTTGAGTTCAATACACTTCCTGAGCTTGCAGATCTGATGGCCTGTTTTGCGGTTCAGACAACAGCTACACTGGCCGCAGTTGACCTGACGGAGGCAGGGCACACACGCCTTACAGCGGCTTCTCTTGGATCTCTCCCTCCCCTCCGCACCCGTCAGGAAGTGGTGCATGTCCTCCGGTGACACAAGAAAAGCACCTGAGCCTGTAGGCTCCAGAAAGGCATCTGGCAGCCCTGGCTCTGACTCTGTGTCGAAGGAGGACTGTGTATTCTCCGAGCTGCTGGTGGGCTTGCTATCAGAACAGGGCAAGATCTTTGGCACCAAGTCCAGCAGCTCCACCGCTTCAGTGCTACAGTCATCTGTATCTGTGGACTGGAGTACTAGTGAATCCGTGTCCCCGCTGGGCCTGTCCTCCGAGAGCACGGGCTGATCTTTGGTGTTTCCATCCACAGTGACATGAGGTATTCCAACTTCCACAATAGTAGCACCTGCACTTTCTTGGAGCGGTGACGGTGCCTCTGAGGAAGTACATGAAAGGGAGGGAACCAAAGAGACATTCGGTGATGGGGGGTGTGGAGTGGTCAAAGTAGAACTACATAGAATCAAACATGTCTGTGGTTGAAGTTCAGCACCATGGTTACCATCCTCGCCTGAGCTTAACACAGCCTCATGAGGGGGTAGCACCACTGGGAATTCCACCAGGGCTGAGGTATCTCTGTTATTTAAAGGGTCCTCTACAGAGGTTGGCTCTGATGAATCCGACTTATTTGCACATTCGTTATTAGGGTCTAGTCTGTTAGGGTCTGCCACGATGGGTTCAGATTCAGTGGCCTTACCACCATAGTCAGTAACCTGCTCATCCTTGTTGGATTGGCCAATAAGTGTGTTGTCCTGCTCCACCATAGTCAATTCTGACCCCAAACTACTGAGCTGATGTTCACCTTCTGGAGTCAACGACTTCTTCTGCTGGCTGCCATTGCAGGAGCCAGGGTGTTTTGCCACCCACTGATTCAAACCTTGAATCTGCCGAGCTGTTGCCTTGGCACTCCGTCCTATCTTGCTCGGCTTTACATCCTGCGGAAAACTCTGGGAGAATGGAGTGCCCCGGAGAGACTTTCTTCGGCCTTGCAGGTCTACAACCAAACCAAACTGTGTGGCAGAGCTCATAGACCGTCTGAGTCGCGTAGATCCTCTTTGAACAGGGGAGCTTTTGCCAATGTCCAAGTATCCCTGTGAGGCATGACTGGCAGCCTTATTGATGGCAGTGCTCTTGGCAGTCTTGGCTTTTGCTGTGGGCCTAGTAGGTGTGTCTGATGTGTTTTTTGCTGTCTGCCCCTTAGACTTTCCAGAATTAACAGTGCATCGTTTCGCAGTAGTGGAGATCAACTTTTTATCATTTCTTTTCAATGGTGGATGTAGCCTTTTGGGTTTCTTGGGAATAAGAGGCATAACTGATATTAGGTTGAGTAGGGAGGTGTTGATATTGGAAAGGAGGCATGGGCATTAGATTTAAAGGGATTGTAAGGAAAACACATAAGTTCTTTGCACCTCAGCCTTCTGTCCATTAAGCACACAGTGATAAGCATCCTGAAAAAAATATATAAGGCAGAGTTTTAATATCATACATCTGGCATAACTGATCTTTAATAACAAACAAAATGCCATACATCCATGCCTTTAAAAATCCTATCACAAACATGGACATAAAAGAGTGCATAAAATAGTGTGTCTGTTTCCATACAGCAGGTGACTTTGATACCATTAATGCTTCTGTCGAGGTGAGAAGCACACTCTACTCCAAGTAAATAGATTGTCATGACAATTATCCCTGGAGCTTATTTATCTATTTGAAACACATTAACAACTGCTTCAGTTGATTTATAGTCTTAATAGCACTGGACCTAATTATATAGGTGCAATTCCACATGCTTT
Source organism: Sardina pilchardus (assembly GCF_963854185.1). Taxonomy (NCBI): domain Eukaryota; kingdom Metazoa; phylum Chordata; class Actinopteri; order Clupeiformes; family Clupeidae; genus Sardina; species Sardina pilchardus. Next base: position 13,517,742 of record NC_085011.1, read on the forward strand.
AAAATTGTCTAAAACATCACTGATCTTTATGTGAAACATTTACAACTTTTAAACATGTAGGCTCCAGTTGAATATGATAATAATAGGTATATTACCACGTTGTCTTTTTCACTGATTAAAGGGAACAACATAATTACAGTCCCAGATGTAAACTGCAAATGTTTTGCGCATGAAAATAAATTACATGATAACCTGCACTAGTCTACCTAACACATGTTTCAGGTTCCTTAAAGCCCGTGAGCTTTACAACCTTGGTCACCTCGCTATCACGTTACTTTGTGGTTTGTAGTTGACAATATACGACATCTATGAGTTTAATGTACTCCCTTAATTATTAAACAATGAGCGACAGTACCACTTGGAGACATCAAAGTAGCTGTTATACCATAAACTGTCGACATAGTTTTATTTGGAAGATATGTCGAGAGGGTTATTTTACCAACGCGTCCACTTTAAAGTCAGTTGAAATACTTTACATACCGGAGAGACAGTTGCACTGTCTGAATTGCTAATAATACTCCGCTCCTGTAAGACACTGGTGATCCTTGAATAATTTCTCTTAGCACAGTTAGTAACGACTCACTATACGTTGCTATACAAACAAGCGATGCGTTGTAAATCTGATCTTAATTGTTACTGAGCTTTGTAGGTTTTGCCGTAGCGCGTAAAGTAGTTATAAAAAGCGTAAATCCCTCTTTGGTCAATCCATTCAAGACAGCCCCACACTCCCAGACTCGACCTACGGTCTCGAGTCAACTCGGCTCTTTAATGGACGCTCGATGGGTGTACAGAAAACGTGGAGCGGACTTTTGAGTGTATATTTCTTGACTGAGGATAATGCACACTGAAAAATATAATAAAATAGACTACATAATTAATGACTATATAAAATACTCATATACTCATATACTCATATACTCATAGACGCAATATGTGAAACTTGTAAACCACATTCACCACGACGTCTAAATTGGTTTCTGGATTATGTTGTTATTTACAAGTATGTTAGATTAGGCTACTATTATAACTGCTGCTGCTGCTGCTACTACTTGGAGACTATTATAATTATTACTATCACATTATTATCAAAGGCTAGGTATTATAGGCTATTACTAACCTTCTTCAGTTTTATAGCATTTTATGAACACACCCCATTTGGTGTCCTATTAACTTTAACATTATAAGACGAGTTGTTTGTATTTATGTAAAGGATATGTCTCATATGCATGGCCCTATGTCCTCTTCACTGTAGTTAATTATGGTAAGTTAAACTTTTGCCTATTTGCCCTAGGCCTACGTAATATCTATGCGACAATAGATGGCTGTCGAGGTGCTGACGACTGAAGGGCACAGAAGACACGTGCCTAAATAGTATTTATCGATTTGTTGTTGGTAGGTTCTGCGTAAAAGTAAATAACGGTGCCAACATATGAAGCTGTTCCTCTATGTCACAACATATAATACATATTAGGTATTTTATTAAGATGACAATTTATTACCAGTTTTCTTTTTTCTGTTTAAACTCAGGAAGTCAATGGAGCATGATGAACGGAGATAGCCTGTAGCTAGCTAGCTAACAAGCTAACAGAGTAGTAACAGACAGGAGCCACTAGCGAGGCAGGCTGTGTCAAAGACCTAGGAGAAAATCACTGGTTGTGCAACTGCAACGTACTGCTGACAGTTGACCTTGCTCCTGGTAAGATTCGGCTAAAATATGTAGATAGTAAAATAAGGCAGTAATGTTTTGTTACTTTAATGTAGTTGACAGTCAGTGAATAATTCTGAATGTGCGGAATACACAAGCTCATAGCTAATGTCAGGTTAATAGACCTCTGAAGTTCGCCTACAAAAAAGCTGCCATCTTTGAGATTCGGTATCTGGCGATTTTTCCTATGGGAAAATAACATGGGGATTTTGAATTATCGCACCTGTTAAACTCTCGCGGGGACGATATAGTCTTAAATAAAGACGTTTTCCTGAACACACTTTTGTCCTCTGCCTTCTTGTGCCTACTTTGATCTCCGGTACGTGAAGTCGGCACACTTTCATTTTTGCTACCCCAGAGCTAACCGGCTAACTATCTTAATGGCAAGTTGCATTGCAAGTTAGCTCTGGGGTAGCGAAAATCAAAGTCTGCCGCCTTCGCGTACCGGAGATCACAGATTCCTCTCGAAGGCAGAGGACAAAAGTGTGTTCAGGAAAACACCTGAATTTCCGATTTTGTCATCCCCGCGAGAGTTTAACAGGTGTGATAATTCCAAATCCCCATGTTAATTTCCCATAGGAAAAATCGTCAGATACCGTAACTCCTTATATGGGCAAAGATGGTAGCTTTTTTGTAGGCGAACTTCAGAGGTCTATGGCTGTATTCTAATACAACGTCCTGTGTTAGCCATTCAAATGCCAGTTCAGAGGAAATTGCATGTGTCTAACAAAATATCTGAGCTCAAGTAGTTATAAACAAACGCACATAGAGACAGTTTTTGTAGTGTCAATATCAAGCGTGCTAGTTAGCCATGCTAGTAAGGTAAGGTGCGTATTATAACGCTAAGTAACTTATCAATATCAGCATTTTGGGTTGACGTCACGTTCACTCACTTTACTTGTAATATTCTACTGCTCAACACATCTATTCACATAGCCAGTTAGTTAACAACAAGTAATTAAAGCTGTCTGTACCGTTGTCATAACCTGGTTGATGTCAAGTTTCCTCTTAATACACACAGACGGAAATGTATGAGTCTTGACAACTAGAATCATGGCAACGGAGGCGTCGGTCTCCTCACCTGGGCGCCCCCAGATCTCAACCCCCGCGCAGAGGGACTACTACTGGGTGCGCTCTTTCGTAGCTGGAGGTATACTGTTCATGTTTTTGTTGTATTGAACTCTGAAATGATACCTGCAGCAAGTGCCGTCAGAAGTGTAGATTGTTTGTGTGTTTAGTTTAATGTTTCTAGAACGACATTCTGATGACTTGTACTCTGTGCATAACCTTGAACATTTGAACACTTCAGTAGTACTTCTAAATAACTGCAAAATACAGCCCCACTCCCCAAAAGGAAAGAATTGAGTGGTGCTGTTGTTTAGTCACAGTAGATGGCATTAACAAGTACCGTATTCCCATGATGTTGTAGGTGTGGCAGGATGTTGTGCCAAGTCGACTATTGCTCCTCTGGATAGAGTGAAGATTTTATTACAAGCTCATAACCCCCATTACAAGCACCTTGGTAAGTCATCAAGTAGTGTTTATTTCTTGGTGGTTCAAATGTGGCCTTCATCAACACCGTGCATAGTGTAATATAATTAGACATTACGTTTGCAATTAGATCTAATGTGTCTTTCTAAAATGAAGTGAAGTGAAACCAACACTTTTATTCAAAGTGACTGACTGAAAACAGTGTGTTTGAGATTTGTTCCCAGGCTGATAGATTGTGTCTATGCATGACCATATAAGCATGCTGATAGCTATACAGTATGTGTATACTGTATATTCACAAGGGTGTGAGGAGTAACTGCCATTTATGGAGGTACATAAAAAGAAGGTGGAAAGTCCATCCAGTCCATTGTGTGACTTAAAAAGTTACTTACATTTTTTCCAGCAAATCTCTGTCTAAATGTTCTTCAGTTGTACAATCCCCAGGTAGGCGATTGCAGTGATTATATACTGCAAATGATTTGTTTGGTTTTTTACCTCTGAGCTGTTTTTTTTTGCTGGCAGGTGTGTTTGCTACCCTTAAGGCAGTGCCACAAAAGGAGGGGTTTCTTGGCCTCTATAAGGGAAATGGAGCCATGATGGTTAGAATATTTCCCTATGGCGCCATTCAATTTATGGCCTTTGACAACTACAAAAAGGTGAATGTTTTGTTCTCCTTGCATAATTATATATTAAAAAGTTACATTCAGTTCAGTCAGTGTAACTCATATCTCTCATCCAAATCAATGTAAACATTATATGAAAATGTGCCTAGGTTTCTAGCTTTTTTGTATGTTTTTTTCCCCAGCACTAGCCTAGTGTGTTGAGAAAGGACTGAGAGGATGACATGTGACAACATGCATTTAACTGTGATACATGTATTTATTTATTTACAGTTTCTTAGCAAACGATTAGGGATATCTGGTCACATCCACCGGCTGCTGGCTGGGTCACTGGCAGGTACTATAGCCTTCTCTGTCTTTTCTCTGTTTTCTCTTGGTTTTACCTACAATGAAGACTTCTGCTGTATCATGATTGACATCTCAAAATGCAATGTATTATTCTGTCGTGTCGTTAGTGGATGGTTTGATGTTTTCTTCTTTTTTTTTCTTTTTACAGGAATGACGGCTGTTATTTGCACTTACCCACTAGATGTAGTTCGAGCCCGCCTTGCCTTTCAAGTGACTGGATATCATCGCTATACAGGCATTGCCAATGCATTTCAAACAATATACCTGAAGGTATCAATGCTATGCATACCATAGCTGCAAAACACGACCATGTCCTTTTGTACTTTGTGCTAAGACGGTATTAGTTATGTTAAAATGTGCTATTTCCATCTAAAGGAGGGTGGCGTCACTGGGTTCTATCGTGGTCTCACACCCACCATTATTGGCATGGCCCCTTACGCAGGTACACTCAGCAATTTCATTCTTCTGTTTATTTGTATAATAAGGTTTTGCCCCCTCCCTTACACACTTTTTTTTCACCCATGCATACAGGGTTCTCCTTCTTCACCTTTGGAACACTAAAGAGCATGGGTCTTACTCATGCCCCAGAACTCGTTGGCCGACCTTCGCTGGACAACCCGGACGTGCTGGTGCTGAAGCCCCATGTTAACCTGCTGTGTGGGGGCATCGCTGGTGCCATTGCCCAAACCATATCGTGAGCTCATCTTCATACACTTCAATCAAATGTTTTCATGCGCAGTAGGGAGAAAAGCTAACGAGTTGAAGTTATGATGTGTTGTCAGTCATAGATGTTTTGTGAGTCATAGAGTGCAAATTAAATAGCACTAGTGTCATTGCTTTAAGGTGTTTTAAATATGCTTAGATGAAGCCTGAATACCGTATTTATTGAAGAACATGAACTTTGCATGGACTTTTGTAGAACTATCCTTGAGGGCTTTGTGGTTGATAATAGCTAACCACCTTCTCTCTTCTAAACCAGCCTGCATTTTCTGCAAGAAAATTGTACTGTAATGCTTATCTCTTATCTCTTATCTCGTATTATCACCCTGAACCACCTCTTTAAATGTAATAACAAGTAGTAAACATTTGAGCTATGCTCTCCTCACTTGGGATATTTCTGGCTGTATACTTATTGCTATGAGAAGTCTCATTCATTCAACAAACGTCCAGTGACCGTAATGGGTAACTGCACAAAAGCACAGTCAGGTTACCGCCCTACAGCACCAGATAAAGTGCCTTTGAAAGCAGTCATTATCGCTGCAGCTGTTTTTCCTTGGTTTGGGAAACTTGTGAAAGCTATTGTGGCTTTATTGTTAGTCTGTTGTGGCCGGTCAGTTGGATGCTGTACTGGGATCAGAGGGCTGGCAGGGAGGTGTGTGGGGGGGGGGAGAGCAGAGTAGCAGTGGGCTGACGTGCTGCTGGTGCTACAGATATCTAGCAAGCTCTGGTAGAGATTCAATAACAGACTTACAATAACTTCGACGCCTATGTTGTACGTCACTGTTCAACTTCATGCCCAGTTCTTACATGTTTACGCCTACACCACCGTGGCGGCTTTGGAATACCGCGCCTCCTGTTCACACAGACCGAGCCGGCCAATAGCCGGTTACACCTAGCCGCGGATGAGCCGGCTTTCAGTGTGAAAGCGGCTCGAGATAGATAGAGATGAGCCCTCTGCACAGTAAATTCTCCTGCTATCCTCGGTGTCCTCAGTTTTTGGTGGATAGTAAGTAATCATGTCATGTCACTTGATTTGACATTAGTGACGGTTCTGTGTGTGTGCTGTGTTCTTATCTCTGTTAGTTACCCTCTGGACGTGGCACGCAGGAGGATGCAGCTGGGAACGGCCCTTCCCGATTCTGAAAAGTGCTCGTAAGTATCAGACCTCATGCTCTCAGATTATGTTTTGGCCTTGGCTTGTAACATTGGCCGACAACAATATTGTGATTTGATAATAAAATGATTTGAAATAGCCGCAATTTGTTTATTAAACAAATTGGGTAAACAAGTTGTGTTCATAATTAGATTCAACTTTGTCATCATAGGGTACAAGTATGCGTACAAGTAGTACAAATGTAGTTAGCGTCTAACCAGAAGAGCAAAAAAAGGTGCAATGTGAATAGCATAGACAGCCAGTGCAGTATAAGCAGTATATAAATGAATCACATAAATCTAGGAGAAATGCTCATTAAAGCCAAAATGACAAGTTGCACCTTAATTTAACAGTGGAAAATATGATGTGATCGTGCTGGCCAGTGGTGACATATTACACATTCTAATCAAGCTTCCCAATTCAACTTGGGTGAAGGCAAGGACAACTGCTAGACAACTACATGGCCTGTGCAATATAACATAACAATAAAAGAGTTGTATGGTGTATAGTCAGTTCAGGCCAGAAATAGAATGACATGACAGCTGGAATGGAGATTCATTCCACACACACCTCCCACACCCCCTCAGGTGATAGGGTAGAATGGTCTAGTGGCTGAGCTCCTTAGTGTCAGGCCTGTGTCACTTTGAGGGAAAAAAATATATGTGAACTGTTCGGTCATCAACACAAAGCCAACTGTGTGTATTTGTTTATTCTTGTCAAACAGCACCCTCACCAACACCTTGAAGCATGTGTATCACCAGCACGGGGTTAAGAATGGACTGTATCGCGGTCTGTCTCTCAACTACATCCGCTGTGTCCCCTCCCAAGCTGTGGCCTTCACCACCTATGAGTTCATGAAACAGGTACTGCATCTGAACTAGGACAGGCCTGGAGGAGCGTCCCTGTTCTGAGTTGACCCCATTGGGCATGCTGCAGCCTTTGGCATCCCCATTCCAACACAGACTGCCAGCTCTGTTGACCAGCTGCGTCAGCATTGCCTCTTGTTTGGGTGGGTGGGTGGGTGAGTGGGGAGCACCACGCCACACCACACCACACCACACCACAGTCTGGCCAAACATGTCACTTTGGACTTCACCCTGACAACTGTGTCCGCCTACATGCAGTGGTTTCCCAGTCTGACTTGAGTCAGAGTGCTCTGCCGAGAGGAGAATTAAAACACAACAGCAACATCCACAAAGCATTGTAGCTACTGCGTCATCTGGGATGCTGTAATCTGAATGCATTCAGATAATGACGGGAGAATTAATCACCATTAAAAAGCTGCCTTCTCTATCCGAGCCCACCCCAACCCCCATTTCCACAACTGAAAAGCACCAAACAGTCCCTCACCATTTGCTATTTAAAGTACTTCTATGTTTTGGCCAACAACATACGAATAGAGAAATGCTTAGAGAAATGGGCTCATTAAGAGAATCACAGCATTTCCCAAAAGCATTTCAGTTTTAAATGAGGGTAACTTCTCCTATTTTGTGTATTTTACTTAATCTTGGGTTCATATTTAATCTCCAAAGTCTTACCTGTGAGTGTCATTGTGAATGGCCATTTCAGGTGTGACTGCCAATCATAAGCCCACAAACCGCCTCCCATCGTCACAGATTGAGAATGAATATTTTGGTCATTGAAGACCAGATAAGCGATATGTTGAGCTTGTTGCTGTGATGCGGGTTTTGGGTCCAATGCCTTTGTTGTGTGTGTGTGTGTGTGTGTGTGTGTGTGTGTGTGCTCTCGTGTCTATTTGCACTATGCCAACCATAATTGTACAAAATGAACAAATGAATTCATGCTACCATCTTTCTCATTCAGTTAAACATAGCATACGTAAAGGAGTGGGCTTTTCTTTTTCATGGGTTGACATTGTGTTCTCTTGCTTTTCAGTGTCCTGATTCATACTGTTTGGCTATGTTTGTCTTTTTCAAATGTTATTTCGCTTCATTCAATTACGAGTTTCATTCAGTACAGAACTGAGTTTAATGATTATGAATGTGCGGTGCTGTGTAGCGCTTCAGGTGTTGACACCTTAATCAGGTACCATCCACCTCATTTCATGATTTCACATCTCATGCCTTTGTTTTTTTTTTTTTTTTTTTTTTTAAATCACATCGGTATGAAAGGGTGAATGCTGGGGGTAATCATACTTTGATATGTATCTTTATTTTTTGGGGGGACAATCCGCACTTTTATTCTGGCCTCATATTTATTTAAGTGTACTTTTGATTCTGTCCACATGATGGCAGTGTGGGGCTTGATCTCTTTTTGTTTACAAGCAACTTTCAATCCCCCAGCCTTTCTAACAATAACGCACATGTTTGATATGTGAGATGTTGGTTCTGGTGTCACATGCTGTATGTATATGATGAGTAGAGTGTGTCGCTCCACCAAAGGAATCAAAGGGAAAGTTTACGCCCTCGCGACTTGTGTGCTGACACACAGGCCTTTATACACAAGGATTATGTTGTTAGTGTGCGTGTATGTGTTCTTATTGTGCGACACAATTTCACTCATGCAGTAATGTTTATAGTGTCAAATATTGTACTATAAATCACTGTTTCATTTTTAGCATAAGCCATTGAAGCAGATATTTGAAACATTGAAAGACTGCATCAACTACGTATTTAATGCTGTTTAGAAATTCCTGTCAAATTTGTAAAATATTTAAGATACACAGCTGCCCTGTTAATATGGATGGAATATTGAATATTGATAAGGAATATGGAGAACATGTATGAAGAATGCACTGTATGAAACAACATATTCTTGATGATGTGGTCACCATTTTCATATAGGACAGCTTGGTGCAGTAGAGAGGTATTTTATGTATATTAACAGAATTAACTACTGAGTATGCCTTCAGTATTTTCAGTCCTCAACTGTTGCTTATGTTGAATCATATTGAAATTAAAGCTGTTATGGTCTTGTCATTGGAACAGTGTCTTTGTATAGATTGAAGCATGAGGTGTGAAAACATGAGATATGAAACAGCATGAGGTATGAGAGATCTCACTATGAGACTGACTGGTGATGTGTGACTCTCACAGGATGTCTTCTAATCTATATCTCTTAAACTGGATTTCTTACTGTAGGTATATGCGTGAATGGTTTTGTGGACTTCATTCTTGTTATCTATCATAGTCGCCTGGCCAAGGAATGTACTAACTCCTTCCCTGTTCATGTTAGTTGATGTTACAGGGATAGGAAAAATGCTGATCCTATTTGCATTTATTTTCCTTACTGTTTGCTAAATGCTGTTGTATGGTGTGACTTATTTGACTGTTAAATACATAAACAGTGGTCATACTGTTGCATGCTTGTGTGTGTGTACCCTTGCATCATAAGAGAAGCTTACTCACTGTAATGAACAGATGCCTGTACATGCTGTATCATTCATTCACTCATTCATTCAAGTTATGCTGTCTAGTCTCATATGGTCTCATATTCGCAACAGAAGGCAGAATTGGCACAAAAAAACACTGCTGTAACTCAATATTAAATTAACAAGTCTTTTTCATGTTGGACACTAATACTGATAGAGCTAGGACAGAGGTGAGTGCAGAAGTTTAAGTACCAGAATTTCATTTAAGTACCAGTACTTCATTAATTTAGCAGTTTTTTTTATCCCATGAAGTGAGTACTAACCTTCAAGCGTCAGTTTAACATGTTTTTTTCAGGTCTCAGCACATTTGTGTTGCAGGGTGACACAGAAAGTTGTTTGTTGGTCTTGAGAAATGCATGGGAGGGGCTTGAGCTCGGGACCTCTGTGTATTTGCATGTGGTGCGTGTGGTCTGTGCTCAGTCTGATGGAGAAGAGCTAAAAGACAAGACAAGATCTTAGCTGTGCTCGCTCAACATACCAAAAAGAGCCAGAAGTCAGAAGTCGAGTCTCGGGAAGTGTTTGGTCCTCCTCACAAGGATGCCCACCTACACTGTGACCATCGCCACAGGGAGCCAGTGGTTTGCGGGCACCGATGACTACATCTACATCACCCTGGTTGGCACTGAGAGATGCAGCGAGAGGACTCTGCTGGATAAGCCCCTCTACAATGACTTTGAAAGGGGGGCAGTAAGTACTTGGCTTTCTTTAAAGCCACATTAACAACTGCTACAGTAGGTTCTCTTGTAGTGCGCCCCCCCAAAAAATACCTAATTTGCTTTCCAGGTCTTTATTTATAAGAAGGGGAAGAATGTAAGCTGAACAAAAGAGGAAGAGTGCTTAGCATGTTTGTCTGGCTCTTTGTAGCAAAAACAAATCTAACCCCCTACAATCCCTATTTGAAATTAACCTTTGTGATGGCCATTTCTTTCAACTGTAACTAACAACACCCTTTGGAACTAACACACCTTTCATTTTAGGTTGACTCCTATGATGTGAATGTTGGAGAAAACCTTGGTGACATTGAACTGGTCAAAATCGAGAAGAAAAAATATTGGTTCCAAGATGATTGGTATTGCCGATACATCACAGTGAAGACCCCAACAGGAGATTACATTGAGTTCCCCTGCTTTCGATGGCTAGTGGATGACAAGGAAGTGTCACTCAGAGATGGGAGGGGTATGTATATCCCAACAACATTAGGTTTATGTAACCTATCTGATAACATAGAACTGTGAATGCACTGTTTATGACTGTGTGTGTGTGTGTGTGTGTGTGTGTGTGTGTGTGTGTGTGTGTGTGTGTGTGTGTGTGTGTAGCTCGTTTGCCACAGCATGACACAACCAGGATAGCAAAGCAGCATCGACGCAAAGAGTTGGAAACCAGACAAAAGATTTATAGGTGGGTGTGTATGTGACGTCATCAGTGATCTATCTACAACTATCCCTGAGAGGGATGACTGGTAGACCACAATGTCAGAGAAGAGAAAGAGATCCCAAAAGATCCTACCGTGTAATCTGTATGACCTTAGCTAACTGTTAACAGTAAAATGTGAGGTTTAATAATTGGCAGGCTCAAAGGAATACTTCCTCATGACTCACCATGAGTTGTGGTTGAATTGGTGTAAGAGACTCTCACACAATGTACTGTATTTTACATTTGAAACTGATATGACATAAGAACATATGTTCTGTATAGGATGAAGGTTTCTAAAATATATTTATTATTTATATTAATATTTACCATTTTTATTTAAATCCCAAAGATGGAAAGAGTGGCACCCTGGGTTTCCGATGAGCATAGATGCCAAAGCTCACAAAGAACTCCCCCGTGATATTCAGTTTGACAGTGAGAAGGGTGTGGACTTCGTTTTGAACTACGGTAAAGCGTAAGTAGGCTAGATACATACATCCAACATGAGGGGCGGCTTGTGTACTACTGTTACCAAAGAGACAAGGGAATCATCTTGCAGTGTACCCACATTTGCATCCTATGATTCCCGTGTACCAGCAGTTGTTTCAGCTTGGCTGGAGACTCTCTAGTGGCTGGCGGCAGCAGAGCAGTCATCTAGTTTGCAGAGTCTGAGGCCTGAAAGAAGCATTTTGACAACAATATATCAGATACTAAGCAGAGGAAATGGGTTTGTGGTTTAAACAGAAATAGAGGTGTTAATTTTTTTTCCGAAGATGATGAATTGCTTATTCATGTCTTTCAATTTGCATTGCTATCACCTTATATGCTTACGGAAATGCACAACAGCAGACTGAATGCAAGAAAAGGCACGTATACACACTCAAAAGCTAACATGATACTGATGTCGATATGAATGTCTCATATTTTGCTCATGTATGTATATTTATGATAAAACCTCATATGGATTATACACATTTGTATCAACCTTTATGCCTGTGAGAGGAAAGGCTGTACAGTTAGCATATCAGTCAAAACATGTTGCCATGTCATTCAGAAATTCATTCGATGACTTGAGGTGACTTTTAACATACTCATGGTCTGGTGCAAGCGTCAGCGTCTACTACATTCGCCCACTCACTTCTTGTCACTGTTCACTGCCCAGAGTCACTGCACTGAGACAACGCACCCTGGGAGAAGCAGGCCTCTGGATTAGTATGATGAATGACAACTGTGCTTTGTGCAACTGTTAGTGTGACAACTGTTCTTTGTGGAAGTGTTGGTGTGGATGAGTCTGCCAAGGGCAACTGTTGAATAGTTGTTTTTAATCAGTTGGTTTTAATCACTTAATTTTCTTGTTTCATTTCATACTTGATGCTTGGAAAACAATGTATTTCAATGCAATATTGCATTTAGTTAATATGGTGTGAATATTTCATTCTAAATGTATTTGTCATTCCTTATCTTCTTACAGAATCGAGAATCTGTGTGTGAACCAGTTCATGCATATGTTCCAGACCTCTTGGAAGGACCTTGCTGACTTTGAGCAAATATTTATGAGGATCAAGAACACCATTTCAGGTAAGATGAAATTATTGTATAATTTAGCGATATGACAAAAAGTGAGAATGTTAATAACAATTATTTATAATATTGTAAATTTACAGTTGTCTATTGTGGTGACACTGGAGAAAGCACTGAAGATACCATCACTATTTGGCTCTACCAGCTTAGTGTCAGATTGTAGATGCATATCCCCTGGTACTACTTTTGGTGTTGCAAAGCATGCAGATGTAAAATGCAAATAGATTGTTATCTTTTCAAAGTAACCAATATATTGCGTAGATGACTCACCACCAGTGACCCAAGAACTTCCGTTTTACCTGTGCTGCCTTTTCCGTTTAATCTGTACTTTCACATTCACACTTCAAGATGTTATGGACAATAAAGTTATACTATTCATGCTGAAAAAAGAGACAATTATGCAAATAACCACAAACAAGCATCTTTTCTTTCAACAATAGAATATGTTATGGAACACTGGAAAGAAGACTTCATGTTTGGATACCAGTTCCTTAATGGATGCAACCCTGTTATCCTACAGAAATGCCACAAGATACCAGACAAGTTCCCAGTTACTCATGAAATGGTGAAGGACTGTCTGGAGCGGGAAATGACCCTTGAGGAGGAAGTTGAGGTAAGAACACAGCATCCCCGTGTTTCACATCAATGACTGTTAGGAAACATTGTTCAGATAGATGGAGAATTTAGAGAGGGCAAAACAAAATAAAATGTTTACTTTTTGCAGGCCGGAAACATTTTTATTGCAGACTATGAGGTACTGGATGGAGTGACCGCAAACTGTACAGACCCATGTACTCCGCAGTATTTGGCTGCTCCATTCTGTTTGCTGTACAGGAATAAACGGAACAGAATAATGCCTTTGGCCATTCAGGTATACCTATTAAGTAACTGCAGATACAGGTGATGATGTGATATGTTAACCAGTAACAGTGACTCTTGTTGATTAAATATGTCCTAGATTATTATTCCAAGGGCCCATAGCATTATGCTGTGAAGACATCATCACGCATGTCAGTGAAAGTCAACATAACCTAAATGCTTCCCCCTGACAGCTGCATCAGGAGCCTGGTGAGGACAATCCCATATTTCTCCCCAGTGATGACGAATACGACTGGTTGCTGGCAAAGATATGGGTGCGCTCCTCTGATTTCCACGTCCACCAAACAGTCACTCACCTTTTGCGCACTCACCTGATCTCTGAGGTCTTTGGAATTGCCATGTTTCGTCAACTCCCTGCTGTCCACCCAGTTTACAAGGTTCCTGTCTTTCAGTCAATTCTAACTATGTATAACATAGTAACATATAGATCATACCCAAAAATAACATAATGAATAATATGATAACTACACATTTCATCATAATAGTTACCATGGCATCATTAAAACTGTACTGTTGTCTGGTTTCTCTTGTCTAGTTGCTTATTCCACACATCCGCTTCACAATAGCCATCAACACCAAGGCACGGGAGCAGCTGATCTGTGAATGTGGCATCTTTGATAAGGTTTGTTCAGACCCGTGGGGTCAGACATCTGCTTTATTGCACAATCAGCTTATTTCATCATTTATTTCAAGCATGCCAGACACACGCTCAGTTTCTTCTTGTGCTTTTCTCCACTGTGACGTCGGATGGGCCTCATAGAGCTCTGTTAGTGTAGTGCACTTTGTCATAACGTTTTTTGAATGTTTGCATGTGTGTCTGGACAGGCCAATGGAACAGGAGGAGGGGGCCATGTTGAACTAGTCCAGAAAGCCATGAAGAACTTCAAATACAAATCCCTCCTGTTCCCAGAGGGCATAAAGGCCCGGGGGGTGGAGAGCCAGGAGGAGCTCCCCTTCTACTTCTACAGGGATGACGGCATCAAGGTCTGGGAGATGGTCAAAAGGTAAGAGTAGATGAAGCAAACGGGGCTTTATTTGTTCAACTATGGCACTGCATCTGTGTGTTTTTGGGATGTTTAACCAGATCAAAACTAGCATCATCCACATTTCTGTTATGACTGCTGAGTTGAAAGCTCTCTACAGCGCTACTATCAAAAATGTGACCTAAATTAAACATGCAACAAAATCAGCACATTGTAAAGATTTCCACTGGTGTAGAGGAACTAACTCGTGATTGTGGCACAGTTTCGTGGCAGATATAGTGGCCATATACTATGACAGTGATGAGACTCTGCAGAAGGATGAAGAAATTCAAGCATTTGTGAAAGATGTCTGTAGCTTCGGAATGCAAGACTTCGACTACTGTGGTAGGTCAAAATCTCTGGTTACACCACACGATAATTTCAAGGCCTTTGCGTTCAATTGCAAGCAGATGACAACAATTATAGGGAAGTTACTGAACTTGTAGTTTCCTGTGCTAGCAGAAATACACTTCCTGCTGATCTCAAAACCTCCCTGTCTGCAACACTTGTCCTCCTTCCTCTGTTACATTATCAGTGATGTTACTTACATCAAAACCTTTACTTCATTGTAGAGTTTCCAAAGACCTTGTCAACCAGGGAGCAGCTGATAGAATACCTCACTGTTGTGATCTTCTCTGCTTCTGCACAGCATGCTGCTGTGAACTTTGGCCAGGTAGAGTAACACTAACAACGCGGCAATTGCCATGCATAACGAACACATGGAACATATTAACATACAGTGCAAAACAACATATCTTGCAATGACCTCAGTCAACCTTTTACTCTTCCTCTTTGTTATGAGACTAGCATTAATGCATGTGTACAACAATTCTAGTTAACTGCATGCGCTTTGACTACTATTCCAACTCCTCATCCATCAGCTGCACTGTGTGTGCAGTCACTACATGGCTTCATTATGCCTTCCAGAAGATGTTTCTCTGTCAATTATTTCATGATGGTGCTTGGAGTGATGGATCAACTGAATAAACACAGCATTATCCATTTTAGACCAATTAGCAGTTAATACAAGTGTGTACTCTATTACATGGCAGTATGACTGGTGCTCCTGGATTCCGAATGCTCCATCAACAATGCGGAAACCCACCCCCACAAAGAAGGGCCAGGCCAATGTACAATATGTCATAGAGAGCCTACCTGACCGCGGTCGCTCCTGCTGGCATCTGGGGGCTGTGTGGGCCTTGAGCCAGTTCCAGGATGATGAGGTAACAACAGGCACAGAATGTATTCATGGGTTTCAACCGGTCCCTTTCCACAGGTTTATTAATCAAGCACCATGCAGTCTGCATTGATAATCAAGGTTCTTGATTATACACCTGTGGAAAGGGACCTGATGAAATCCATGAATCGCAGTGCTACCAATTGCATGAATAACATTACTGATAGCTTCATTGGCACTGAGTTGAAAGTCATAGAAGTGACCAATCAAATACCTTTTTCTGCAGTTGTTTTTGGGCATGTACCCTGATGAGCACTTCATTGAAAGGCCAGTGAAGACTGCTATGGAGAACTTCCGCAGGAAACTCGCCGAATTTTCCCGGGTTGTGAAGACCAGAAATGAGGGGAAGAAGCTGCCATACTACTATTTTTCTCCAGACAGGATTCCAAACAGTGTAGCAGTTTAATATGGGAACATGGTCTGCCCACTTTGACCTCTGGAATCTGTTGTAGTTTAGCATCCTATAGCAGAACTGTGTGAATCTTTTATCCTTAGCAATGGCAAATAATGTGTTGTTTTATTATTTAAAATATTTTGTATTATGTATGAGCTTGACATATATTTGTAAACATACTATAGGCCTACTGATAATGTAGTCTGAAGAGCACATGTATTCTGCCACAATAAATCTTTTGTCTCTTTCCTTTAATTTTTCATTAAACTCCCATAATTTCTCTGTTGGTCTAGTAGGCTATTAGTTATTATAACATCATTAACATGATGTATTTATTATAAAAGAGAAGAAGAAGAAGAATTTAATGCAGAGACTATTTACTCCCTCATAAACTTCCACAAATCAAGACCCTAGAAACCGCTTTCTACTTTCGCGTTCTTCACGTACGTTAATCAGGTGACTTTGATCAGCTGACTCCCTGCAGAAAGAACATGGGTGATTAGACAGAAACCAATGAGTAAGTTACATGTCAAAAATCAAGCTGTATCGCAGCTATCTTAAGTCAAGTTCATGTGAATTTAGAATATAAGAAGGTAAAAGAACACTGAGTGCCAAAACGCTTCAGAGGTGAGTGATCTGCAAATAAATGTACGTGGACTGTGTAATAGTTCTTATTCCTGAAGATGTCAGCTAGCTGCTAATAATGTTAGCTGCAGTTGTTAGCTGTAGCTAGCAGGCTGTAACTTCTTTCTCTGAGAACAGTTAACGTTTTTCTCAGGTCGAAGTAAGAAATGTAAACATGACTCCTTTATGTGCAGACAAAAATCCTTCACGGAAATACATATGTCCTGGAATCTAGGCAAGTGGAGCACGAAAGATTTAGCAAACTTGATGGCTAGCTGTTTAGCTAACGGTATCGTTTGTAGTTGGTAATATTGCTGGACAAGTTTGACACGGTCACTTTTTGTAGATTATACGTTATTAGATAGCTATTCTAGAGATTTAGCTGAATTCCAAGGCGCAGATGTCACGTCCTAGCACTGTAAACACGAATGGGCTGTGCACCGTTGTCTTTGTTATTGCCATTTGCCAACTGACTCTTCAGGCATCTTCAGGTTTATATTATTTGATAATGTTTCAGTGGTTACAACCACTTAATTTCGGGTCCTGTGTGCAGGACAGGTACCCTATGTTTACAAAAGTAGCATGACAATGCACTGTGTAAAATGGTGTCAGCATGTAGAACTTACACCGGCTCAGTATGCATTGAGACTCTCGACTTACGTACCTTGATGTCTGTTTATTTTCCATTTCGTCCACTGTGTTAGTGCGATACCATGGAAAACGGAGCCATTAATCATAATGGGGATGAGAAGCAGATCTGGGAGAGACCCTGGACGCTGGAGGAAATGCGCAAAAATAGTACAAACTGGTCTTTGGCTGCAGATTCAGGGGTAAAATATTCTCTTCTTATGTGCTATCACAAGCTCCCACTTATATTACGGCAATGGCTTTTTACTGTGGTGTAGAGGTCAACGTATCTTTGTCTTTGCAGCTGTTCCTTTTTCTTCAAGACTTCTCTCAAAGGATGCTGTCAAAAACCCATGAGATTGAAAAACAGCTTGATGGTCTTATTCGTGACACGAAAGCAACAGACAGCTGCCTGCATACAGTCTTTAATGATTTCCTCATGCTCTCCAACACACAGTTCATTGAAAATGTAATGTACATTTGTTTCAATGTGCAGTTTATACTGTTAAAAGGTTGCACTGTCTCTCTTTGTGTGTGTCTGAGCAGTAAAAGTTGTGTTTTAACCTTGAGTCATCTCTTT
The DNA here is from genome assembly GCF_963854185.1 of Sardina pilchardus. Taxonomy (NCBI): domain Eukaryota; kingdom Metazoa; phylum Chordata; class Actinopteri; order Clupeiformes; family Clupeidae; genus Sardina; species Sardina pilchardus. The sequence continues at coordinate 13,535,524 of NC_085011.1, forward strand.
CTATTTTATCCAGAGGGTGTATGATGAAGAGATTGAAGAACCTCCAGCAAAACCTGACGTCCCTGAGAGACCGTCTGAGCAAGTAGGTTATCAAGAGTTTTTCATCTCACCCTGCATCCTCGTATTATTCAATTGATAAGTTCAAAAGTTTCAAAAGTATGTTAGCAGTAAGAACCAAGCACCAAGTGGCCATGCTTTACATTGATTTTAGAACAACTGCAAGATATGACGCAAAGCTGAAATGTTGCCTTATATTTTAAAGGGATAGTTCGGGTTTTAAGACACGAAGTTATATGGGTTCCCTGTCAGCAACGTTGTGCATCAGCACTGACTTACCCCCCGACAGCGTCCTGTGAGCCGAGATCCAGTCGGTTTTTGATCGTTTTTGATGCTGAAGAAAGTAGTCCGGCAAGTTTCTGGGGTCACGAAAGTAAAGTGTTTTTCTTCTCAAAACCATATGCGTTCAAAAGAGTGATATATTTGCACCACAAAAACGTTGGCCAGCTGTCAGTAGCCCGCAGTGATAGGAATCGAGAAAAATAGTGCAGTGATAACGAGGTTTGAATTTTTCCTGGACAACGTTTTTGTGGTGCAAATATATCACTCTTTTGAACACGTATGGTTTTGAGAAGAAAAACACTTTCGTGACCCCAGAAACTTGCCGGACTACTTTCTTCAGCATCAAAAACCGGCTGGATCTCGGCTCACAGGACGCTGTCAGGGGGTAAGTCATTGCTGATGCACAACGTTGCTGACAGGGAACCCATATAACTTTGTGTCTTAAAACCCAAACTATCCCTTTAACATGTTCATATGTCTCTAAACTACATATTTACTCTTTGTTTTTAAAGGAGAAAACACGTGAACAGAAAGAGGCCGAGCTGATCCCAAAGGTGCAGGAGGCGGTGAACTATGGTTTGCAAGTGTTGGACTCTGCCTTTGAGCAGCTGGACATTAAGGCTGGCAACTCCGACTCTGAAGATGAGGAGGCCACCGATCGTGTGGAACCCATTCTGGAACCCAAGGTACGACACCTAATCTTGTTCAGGGTGTGTAGAAGACCATGATAAACAAATTAATTAGGTTGACCGTCCTACCACAGAGTTATCCAAATGAGTCAGAATAATTTAAGAATCATTATTAAAGCAAATGTGTAATGCCGAAAGGCATTTGTTTGGAGGAAGCCATTGTTTTGATATTTGAATACTGCCTTGCTTAAAGTCTACAACCTCAACATTTGCCTGTTTTGTCTGAAGATGAGATCAAAAAAGATGATGAGATAGATAGATAGATGATAGATAGATAGATACTTTATTGATCCCCAAGGGGTATCAATAAAGTATGGGGGTCATTTATTATACTTTCAAAAATATCGGTACTGTTTTCTTTACTCTCAAACTCCATCTTGAATTTGTACCTTCTTTTTTTCAGGATTTGTATGTAGACAGACCATTGCCTTACTTGATTGGTTCTCAGCTTTTCATGGAAACTGATGATGTGGGGCTTGGAGATCTTTCAAGTGAAGGTAGCTCTTTTTTTTTTTAGCCAGTTTGTACGGGTTAAATACATTCAGGCAGGCAGTTTATTTCATCACTGTTTTTCTCCCCAGTCTTATTTGGCTGACTTGCTTAATAGTGGCACCATTCCCTCTATGTGAGCAAAATTACTTATGTTGTCTGTTCCTGCGAAATCTTTATCATGCACAGTGGTTGTCATTCTCTAATACTCAAAACATTTCGTAATTGGATTTAGGCGTGTTGTTTAAAAACAATACGATTCTCTTGAGCTGATGATAAGCAAGGTTGTGTTCTCTCCCTCAGAAATGTCCATAGATAGTGATCGAGACAGTGTGGCAGAAAGTGAGGAGGACAAGGATAGAGATGTGAGTCATTCTTCCTTCCACATCTCATTCCATGCACGGTCTGGTGCTTGTTGTTCAGTTTTTCTGTAGTCCCTAAGCTCTTAAATAATGCTCTCCGTAGTCCGTAAGCTCTCTAATAATGTGTTGTCAAAGAAATATAAATCAGTCTAAACTAATACACTTTAATGAGAAATGCTTCATGGTGTTTTCATGAACAGCAGTCAGATGAGGACTTTGACCAAGAAGAAGATGGTCAGGGCAGCTTCAAGAAGGTGAGTCTGTCGAAGTTAGTTTGACGCATGCTGTTTTTATTACTTTGCGTTTGTTGTTGTAGCCATTAAAAGTTATAGTCAGGTCGATGGTATTTCATCTCTCTTTTGTGTGTTGTGCCTCGTAGAAGTCCTCTGCCTTAAGTTCTGAAGAGGATGATGATGAAGACGAAGATGATGATTCAGACATATTTGGTGAATCTGACAAGGAGGAGGATGCTGAAGGAAAGGTGAGTTTTTCAAGAGGTGTCTGCATTGTCAGGTTCTCACTAATATGTTGAAACGGAGGTAGAAATCAATAGCCTATCCTTTGATGTCAATGCTAGGCTTCAGCCGGACCATCCTCCTTTGCTGATGAGCTTGCTGCAAGGATCAAAGGTGAACCAACCAATAAGCCTGAGCCAGCTCGTGCAGGTTGGTCATAATAGATCTTTCGCCCCCTTTCTACCATTTTACATGAAACAATTACCATTTACATACTTTAAGGCTGGACAGAGTTGGCTGTCTTTCCTCCATCTGATTTGTCATCTCACACACGGGTCTGTTCTTGTTTTGTTTTGTCCTTTTTGTTTGTGTTTGTGTGGTGTTTCGCTTCAGCGTCATCATCCATCTCCTCCATCTCTAAGAAGAAGAGTAAAGCAAGCAAACCAGCTCGTCCACCGGGTAGGGCCTCTCGCATGCTGTGCCTCTGCGCACAGCTTCTAGACTGGGTCATTAGGTTTGGTGGCAGCTGCCAACCCCTGCCCCCCCCCCCCCCCTCAATCCTTCTGCAGTCCTCAGGAGAAACAGTCTTTCATATTTAGTGCTTAGCCCCTAGGGTTAAATGCACCGCAAAATCCTCTTTGGGGAAACATTTTGAAATTAGACAGAACAGTGTGCTTATCTGATTTTGCTTTTCCTTTCTGTCTGAAAAAGACTTTCATAGTTACCATTATAGAGTTCCCCATAGCACGGCAGAGACACTGCTGATCTGATATTTAGTCATGTTATTTCACCACTCAATGTCTCCACAGTTGAGGAGGAGGAGGACGACGATGATGTGATCTTCAAACCACCAAAAATGGAGGATGATGACTACTCACCATTTGGGGGAAGGGGTGGCCTCTTCAGTGGCGGCAAAGGCTTGTTTGATGATGATGATGAGGTACAAGAATGTATATTTTCGGTGAATCAGCGGTCTACCAAAAGGTCAATTCTGTTGATGCTGCTCGATTACGGCTAAAATCATAAAAAAAATTGTGTGTGTAATGCAATGTTTATTGATTTTTCAACATAGGGAAGTATACACAGAATTAGTCAATAATGGTCAAATTTTCCCTCAACCCCCGCCCCCCATCCCACCCAATCCCTGGCCAACCCATGGATCCGCATTAGTCAATGGAGTACAAAAACATGTTTGAAGCAATCATAAAAAAGGATTGGAAAATAATAATAATGATTATTTTTATGAGCATTGAATTCATGAGTATTTAACAGGATTAGTCATTGTCTTTGGAAACATTCTGCATGTCTAAGAGCGGACTGCCAAAATGTTAATGCAAGGTGGAATGAAACAAAATGATTATATGGTTGGATGGAAAAGTTTCAAATTCAATGTAATGCACCGCCCTAATCGTTATCTTGTTCTTAACTTTCAGGGAGATCTGTTCTCTGAGGCTCCCAGGCAGGAAGCAGAAGTTAGAGGGCCGAACACGGTACCAACCGCAGGTTTGTAACCACATTCTTCCGATCCTCCCTCAAATAGTTAAGAGATAAACGCTTGTCAGTCTTAAGAAGTACGTGTTGTACGTGTTGCATTACACAGTCTTTTTTCACACTTCTAAGGCCCATGCAGTCTCACACCCCAGCCAAAGGGTATATATATATGGATATATAACATTATTATAGTCATTGTTAGTTGGCTATTAATGTGCACATTTGCACTTGAAATTAGTGAAGCAGTCATTGTTTTCATTGCAAACAGTTTTGAAAACATGAAGATCATTGAACTCCTTCACTAATGTGAAATGGTTCAATCTGATTGCCAGCGCAAGTATGGTTGCATAATTCTTGCATGAGAATCTTACCAAAACAATGGCAGCAGTTGTATGGGTGCGGACGTCAGCCGTTGTTTTGGAAAGTTGTCCTCATACAAGCAGCATCACACTGGTAAGCAGATGGATAAAATATTTACATGCTTTTTTTAATTGAATTACATTGCTTCTACCAGCGTTATCTGTGCAGCTTGAGTTGTTTCAGTTTCTCTCATGCAGACAAATTGACTTAATATTAGGCTTATATGTTCGATGACCCGCGGCCCATCATTTGAGAAATGCTGGAAATGCTGGAAATACGGATTTCAATGAAGCCCATGAATAGGACTTCCTGCTTTCAATGATGTAAAAGGATGATTTTTACATCATTGTAAGCAGGAAGTCCAAAATTGAAATCCGTATTTCTCCCATCTCAAGGCAAACTGAGGGAATGATGCATGACCATTCAAAAACATGACTGGTTTTCTAAAGATACAAAGCTTAATGCTAATCGGTGAAGTGTCCCTTTTAAATATCTCTCAAACTGACATTGTTGAAAATGAGGAGTGATTTCCTTTTACTTTTACAGATCCAGGCAAATCTAAGAAGATCCCTCCCACTGCAGTGTCTGGATTTCCAGGTATGGTAGATCAGACAGCGCTCAAAAACAGATTAGATAGAATTTATGTAAGATATAAGTGCCGCCAAGGTGTCCCGTTATATGGGATTAATGGGCGAGGCAGAGGCAAATAACTCCCCGGCTCGTCAGCGGAGGGCAGTTTCCTCCGCCAAGACCATTAATTCCGTATACAGGACACCTCGAAAGCCTTTATCCCACTTATCACCCGGTTGGCAATCATGCCTTTATAGTATGCAAAGGAATCAAGTGGTTCCATTTACAAAGAAGCCTACTTCTTCAGTGTGCTGTACAACCTTCTGGCCCTAAAAGTGATACGGGTGGACAGCTACCTTGTTTACAGTTAATTCCGCAAGGCCTGTTTCCAGGCTCAACCGTCGTTCTGCTGTGATTTGCTTATGAATGGTATTATATAACATTGATATTAAACAGTGATTAAACTATTTTTACCAGGTCTCCTTCATAGGAGTTCTGTTATTATTCAGAACGTTGCCACCCCACCAGCCATGAGTGTCTTGATGACCATGGTTAATTTAATCATCATTATGTTTTTGCTATTGCAGAAAACAGCCTTTTTGGTTCTCCAAATGACTCTGATTCTGTTGAGAATGAGAATGACGACTCGTTCAAGCCTAAGCCACCACCAATGGAGAAACGATCAACTGGTGCGGGAGGGCTCTTTGATGAAGACGAAGATGAAGATGACTTTTTCAGTGGGAATACTCTTAAAAAGCCAAGCACAAGTGAGTGTCGCTTTGTGTCTAATACAAGTCAGACTTTGGGAAGGCTCTCTGAAGGCATGCTGTACCTTGGGAAATGTTCGCTATGTTCGGATTTTAAAGACAGATACTGATTTTGACATTTCAAAAACCAATAAGCGATTAATCGTTCGATATTCATTGAACACAATGCAAAAATGTCAAATTAAAAAGTGCCGATCAACGTGCGACACTGTGATTAAAAAGTCCTAACTCTCTGTTATTTCGGCGGCACCCATCTTATTAGGTTACAGAAGCCACACTGGCACCGCCGTAACCATGTCTGCTCAGATGCAGCTTGAATCGTGCTGAAATGTGACCCAGTTAGAGAATAGAAGGGATGTCAGTTTTTTTCCGATTGATTCAGAACGGCACCATGGCATGTGCTTTGCAGGTCTGTGTTCATGTGAGCATTCATACCAGAGATGTCTCTGGTGCGGCACTGCCGCGGCCAGTCTGACTCTTAGAACACTCTGACTAAAACTGTCTCCTTTGGCTGGAAACGCTTTCCAGCATGCTTGTCTATTGCGTGAAAAGTAGGTGCTGTTCCTATTTCTAGCTGAAACACGTCTGCAGCGTGGCAATGAAAAGACAATACTGGAAATTTAGACGAAGGATCAGATTTTGGGTTTCCTTTACTTAATTTAAGAATAGTTATTGGACATTAAAAAACGCTGACACCGATAATAATCAGCACACAGATTTATAGTTGCTTTTGGGTGATTGTGAGGGTATATGGTGGCAAATTGTGCTCTGTTTTCTGTCAGCAGAACCAGAGAAGCCCAAATCCAAGACAGCAGTGGATCTCTTCGGGGGTGAGGACGGTGATGATGATGGGGACATTTTCAGTGAGGGCTCAAGAACTGCTCCGGCCCAGCCCAGCAGGAACGAGCCGCCTGGAGACAAAGACAACAAGGCTCCAGCCCCCGAGAAGAAGGTAGTCAGGCATTTCCTTTGAGCCATTTGAGTCACAGTAGGAGCAGTAGGCGTTTGGTTTTGTGCACACTGTGATTCTTGATTCGTGATTTTGGTGTCTCATCACCAACTCTGCAGAAGTATTTTTCTTTTGTTGAAATTGTCACTAGATTGTTTGTGTGTGTGTCTGTGTGCGTGTTTGTGTGCGTGTTTGTGTGTGTGTAGTTGCCTGCTGGTGCCATCTCCATGTTTGGTCCTGGCACTACGAGCTTGTTAGCGGAGGGGTTGAGAAAGCGCCAGCCGTCCACCAGCGAGGAGTCCGAAAAATCAGAGGTCTGAAGGCAGCCCTGCAACTCACCTCACCCTCACAACGGACTTTTCTAGAAGCAACATTTGATATAAAAGTTTTTCTTCTTTTCTTCTCCTGTGGTTTCAGAACGAGCCTCCTGTGGATATCAAACCTACAGTCACCAAACCAGTGGAGAAGAAGCCTCAAAGTAGTAGAGGTCTGTTTTCTGATGACGAAGACTCACAGGTAGGCCATGACGAGCTCTGTCACCCACCAAGCATGCCTCAAGAAGATATGTTAGACTTACTACAGTACTGTGAAAACGTACATCGGCTGTAGAGCAGAGAATAAGCAGATATATTCTACACACGGTTATCCCCCTCTGACTAATGATTTGGCCTTTCTGTCCTGGAAGATCTTTCCAAGCATGACCAAGAGCCAGTCCAAGCCTGAACCCAGCACTCAAGCCAGACCCAGCAAGGCCGCCTCCTCAATATTTGATGATGAAGATGAGGTGAGTACATGACAAGTTGGAATTGCTCAAACAGACATGCTAGATGAAATAATACTTATTTAATGTATGTTTATGTCTGTCGGTTGGCTAATTTGCTTCCACTCTCCCTCTTAGGATCTGTTTTCTTCAGCAACCAAGCCCACATCCAGTCAGCCTCCCTCAACAGCAAAGCAGGTGTCAAAACCAGCCTCCTCTTCCCTCTTCAGTGATGATGAGGTACGCTTCAAACAAATGTCTTTATGTGGAACACGAATGCAAAATGCAGTTGATAATCTCTGGAAACCTACAACTAAGCACTACAGCAAAATTAGATAATACTTCCAAATCCAAAGTCCACATTAGATGAGATTTGACATCTCTTTTTAAGGACTTGAGTTTTTTATCAGATACTTTGGAAACAAAATGGTTTTAGATTTTCGTTGGTACTGCACAGCCTCTAGCCTATGGCTATCTCGAGTTGCCTGAATTCATTTTATGCACCCAGGAACACTAATATGAATCCACACAGCTCCTCCTGTGTAAGGCTACCATATTGAGGAAACTAAGCAACGTCAACAGGTTATCTATATATGCTCATTTATTTACAAGTCGCAGGTTATAATGAAGCAGAAATAGGTTTACTGATTTGGAGGGGGATTATTACATCTAAAAGTCAACTTTTCAAGTCAGTTTCATTAACAGTTGTGTCAAGATATTGATGGACCTCCTCTGTGCTGCTGTTGTGCTCCAGGATCAGTGGATGAGCTCCACCCCGGCTCTGGTGAAGCCAGAGGAGAAGACTGGGGGCATGAAGGCGAGCGTTAGCGCCCCCTCCTGTTTGCCTACTGCTAAAGCGGCACAGAAAAGCAGTCTGTTCAATGACGATGGAGACGACCTGTTTGCTGCTACAAAGGAGTCAAGGTCAGCCTGACCACAGTGCATGATAAAAGCACTTTCAGTGCAGAGAGTCTCTGAAAATAGGGGGAATGTCAGGATGTCCTTCAGGCTTGTCATTTGCGGGCGTATCTCTCTCTCTCTTGTGTCTGTGTAGCCAGAAAAAGTCACAGAGAGTGTCGTTGCTGTTCGAAGACGAGACTGAGGATGACGAGAAGGACTCCCTCTTTGGTTTCAAGCCTGCTAATAACAATACTGTCACCAGTCCAAAGGTAGGTAGGGTGTGGTACTGCATTTGAATGACAATAAATTACAATCTCCTCCCCTAATAGATAGACGTGTGTGTGTGTGCGCGCGCGTGTGTGCATGTGTGTGTGTGTGAGTGCGCGTGCACGTGCGCGTGCGTGTGTACGGTAACTGAAGAGTCCTGCTCCGTGTCTCTGTCTGTCTTGTGGTCCAGGTGGCTGCTGTTGACCCTGCGCCCCCCTCGCTGCCTGCTGGGAAAGCGCCAGACGAGAAGGTTCCGGCGCCTGCGCTAGAGAGGGCACCTGAGGAGAAGGTGGTGGCAGCTGGACAGCTCCCGCAGTCACCGCTGTCCTTGCCCCAGGAAGCCGACGAGGTGAAGAAAAAGCCTGCCGGCGCCGTGAGTCTGTTTGGGGGAATCGACGTGCTCGGCGAGAAGCCAGATGCTCTCAAGGTGAGACGAGGAATAAATCAGAGTTTTTTCCCCCCATACAATTTCCCACTTGCCAATTGTAGAAAGGATCTGAAATCAATAAAGTATCTATCTATCTATCTATCTAAATGAAATAGAATCACTAATAACGAATAACTAATAGCCAGTTATAGTTCACAAAATGGCTGCAAGTAGACCGCACTCTGATCTTGATCTTTACTGATGCAGCCCAGCAAAATTTCGCTTGAGGATGACTACGATAGCGATGACTTCCTGGGGAAAGAAGGCCCTCCACCACTGGTGAAGAGTGGAAAGAAAACAGCACTTAGTCTGTTTGATGATCACGGTGATAACGGTGATGAAGATGAGGATGAGACCAATGGGGCTCTATCTGTGTCTGTGTCTGTCCAACCAGCAATCAAAAACACACTCAAGGTTAGTGCTGTTTCTTTCCTGGCTGTTGGGTGAATTTCAGTGAATTGATGTTTTTATTAACTATTGATTGTTACCTGTCTTTTTGACCTCTAACCTCAGGAGCCAAGGTCAAGCAACAAGAGCACCGGAGTTTTTCAGGACGAGGAGCTTCTGTTCAGTCAGACACAGCAGAAGGACAACGACCCAGACGTTGACCTATTTGCCACCTCTGTCAAATCCCCTGTGAGCCACAGCATTTACTAACAAGATAGATAGAGAATGAGTGCCATTAGATATGACCGAGGATGACATGATGGAAACAGAAGTCACGGTGTCTATTTTGGCTTCTCTTTTGTAGAGTCCTTTACCTGCGTCAGGGAAGCCAGCAGTTCCTTCACTGTTTGGGGATGACGACGAGGATGACCTCTTTGCCTCTTCCAAATCGAAAGCACCCCCAGTAAGGGAACCACCCCCAGTAAGGGAACCATCTCTATCAGTTACACAGACCGAGAGAAGACGCACCAAATAGGATCATATTATTATGAGTGCTGTGAAATAGCATGTACATTGCAATATGAATTTGTCAGAAATGCAGTTTTTAATACACAGTAACCCGTTCCCCCTGTCATCTCCAATTTTCAGAAGGTTGCTGAGAAGCCAGTTAAGCCTCAGAAGGAAGTATCGTCTGTCAAACCTGTCAGTAGCACATCATCATCTGAAAATGAGGTAAGGGTCAGCCAAATGTCACATGCATTTGGTCGTTTTTACCCTCTAAACGACCAAATAGTTAAACTAACGGTTCAGTCAAGAATGGAGTTTAGGTTCATTGTACTGTTATAGAAATAGCCAAGTGACTGTATGATTTCACAACATATTTAGTAGGTCTCAGTCTTGTCTATATGTTGTGGAAAAAGAGTAAACATGAAATTGATGTCACCTGAATCAAGTTTTGTGCCATTTTATGTACCGCATATTTAACACAGTGTTATTCATTTTATTGCACTACAGCCTCCAAAACAAGTAGAACCTAAAGGGCCTTCTTCTCGGATTGGAAAACTTCAAGTAATTCTGTTTTTTTTTTTTTTACCCAAAATCTTTTCTACACCTTCGTCCTCTTCTCTGGTTGTCTCAACCTCTCTCCTTTTGACCCGTTTTGCATTTGCCCTGGACTTGAAATCTCTTGTCTTTACTTCTGCCATGAAACTGCAAGGAAGATGTTCTCTGGTTCGCTCTTGTAGTCTCTGCTGCAGCCGTATGGATGCCTTCCTGTATGAACTTTCGCTAAGCTTCTCTCCTGACAGGCAGATGAAAACTTCTCCTCTGGCATGGCTGACTTATCCTCTCTTTCTTCGACTTGTTCATTTTCCTCCATAACCCTTCCTTGAATCAGAACATGACGCATAAATAATACACATACAAAATTGGTTGAGTTGTTCACTCTGATTAGAGCAGCTTACGGCGGCATCAAGGCCCCATTAGCCTAAGAGCTTGCAGCTCTCCAAAGAAATGGTCTGAAATCAGTCTCTCTTCCTGCATAGAGGAGCAGTGATTTTTCTCAGCACGCACAGCAGGTGTGGCGGGTGAACTGTGGTTGGGCTCTAACTTGAGGCTGTGTTGTTCCACTTCAGGCCAACCTGGGCATCAACCCTGCCAGCCTCCTGCCTGGAGCAGTGCCGCGGATCCCCGGAGCTGTCAGCGTTCTGCCGGGCCTGGCGCCCTCCACATCCGCCGCCTCCAGCATCTCCCCCACCTCTCCGCTGCCAAGCCTAGCCAGCACGCCCACGCAGCCCCACACGCCCATTGAGGCTGCCGTGAGCTTTGACAGCCCCGCACAAGTCAACACACTACAAAGTGCCAACAAGGTGGGTCATTGGGCACAGTAGGTGTATTCAGTCTGGGGGGGGGGGGGGGGGGGGGGGTTGGTGGTATGTGATGCTACTTTATTTACTGCAGTTAAACAGTTGCAGTTTAACTGCAGTAAATAAAGTAGTTAACTGCATGCTTAGTAAACTAGTTCCAGTTAATGGTTGTTTATAATATTTTGGAGTAAGAGTAGTACTGGTGTATTAGTCTATAGTGATTCTTCGTGAGCTGTGAAGATTGACAGATTGAAACCTCCTCCTGTAAATCCTTCCAGGGTCGCACCAAGGGAGCAGTTCGACGGCGGCCCCAGACCAGAGCAGCCAGGCTGCTGTCAGCCCAGCACTCGGAGGACCAGAGGGACGACGGCCCACAGGAGAGCTCCAGCGCCAGCCTGGCCGCTGCCTCCGTTCTGCCCACCCCCAGCTCGTCCACGCCTCTGCCCCCCACCTTCTCGCTGCCGGCAGTAGCCACCCCTCCGGAGAAGGACTCTGCACCGGCAGTCAGGCCCAAGAGGCCCCCAGTGACGGCGGTGGTTGACGATGGGGATGACCTCTTTGGCTCAGGCGACCTTTTTGCCTCTGCGCCTAAACTGGAAACCCCGCCTAAACTGGAATCCCCGCCTAAACTGGAATCCACACCCAAAGTGGAACCCTCGCCCAAACCCAAAATGAAAACTCCTGCAGAGGTGCCTGCCAGCGGACCTAAGAAAGATTCTGCTCCCTCCATTTTCGATGACCAAGGAGATGATCTCTTTGGACTGGGCAAGCAGAAGGCTTCCAAGAAGACCACGTCAACTCCGTTCCTGCCGGATGAGGATGATGATGACCTATTTGGAATTGGTTCAGGCATTGGCAAAGCTTCAGCTACTAAAGAGTCAAATGCTGGAGGCAGTTCTGCAAAGCAGGACATTTTTCAGGTATGTAGAGTTTGGCTATAGTACTTCTACAATTGTGCTACTCGGTTTAATGTAATTATGGAAGTCCTACTTTTTCCACTGAGGTATTGATTCAGTAGATAACTGTAGATGGGAGCATTAAGGTAATGGCTAGGAAAACATTGTTAACTGGGATCAGTGCCTTTCACATAGATTTCAGGTTTACACGTTTGCTGTCCTGTCCCAAAGTTTCAATTGTCTGAAGTGTTGTAAAGCTGCGGACTTTGAGATTTCTTTGTTCTTGCAGGACAAAATTGAGACGACTCCTAAAGCTTCCAAGAAGAAAGAAAAATCTTTGGATGCAAGCTTGTTTGATGACAATGTTGACATTTTTGCTGACTTAACTCCAAAAGCAAAACCAAAAGAGAAAAAGTCTAAGAAGAAAGCAGAGCCCAAATCCATATTTGATGATGATATGGGTAAGTACTGATGAAAACACCTTTTGTCTATTCAGTCATTTTGATTGAATCTCTGAATAAGCCTCACTGAGTGCATTGATCTTGACACGTCTGTAATAATAGGTGAAAACTACTCAGCGTAACAGAATTATTTGATCAATTCAGAAACCAATGTCAGTAAAACTACTGTAAAAAAAGGATACAAGGCACAAGGCTGTCAGACAATAGGAGAGAAAAAAAGATTTCATTCCATGTCCAAAAAAAAAAAAGATGAAAGAGGCGTAATATAATGTAGCCTAGATATTATTAGTAGTGCTGATCCACATTTGTCTGTGTAGATGATATCTTCTCACCTGGCACCAGTAAGCCGGCAACAAAGCCTCCCTCCAAAGCCAAGAAGACACAGCCGGCCTTTGACCCTAGTTCAACAGAGGACTCCAGCTCCAGTATGTTTGATGACCCTCTAAATGTCCTTGGCGGGAACTGAATTTTTTGAAAGGCTTCAAATGTAACGTTATTCAGAATTGTTTTTGTTGAGGACAAAATAAGGGTTGATGAGACTGAATTAACACTGTTATTAGTTTATTTATAATTCCATCAATAACATCCTTTAAGATATTGGCCAGAGGGGGTAAAAAAAAAAATCATTGTAATGGCGTTTGTAGACTCATCAGATTAACAGGTTATTGAATAGTAATTAACTGCCATTCTGTAAATGTTCCATTTGTTGTAATACACATCATGACGGCACTTTAAGCATGAATTTTACCTTATGTAGATAGATTATGTCATTTATATAAATGAATCATTGATCTGTGAACTTACATTTTGCTATGATGATGTTACTTTTAAATTTCACTCTTGTATCAGATTGTGCCATAATATTGGACTGCTAAATCTCTTACATTTGTGCGCACTGTCCGTAGACTTTTCTTTTTCTTGTAAATGTTCATTGTTTTTTTTTTTTAAACTTCAAGCTGTTCAGATTTGTAATGCTGCATGTGGCATTTGATTTTTGAAAACTAAAATATATATATTTTATGGAACATATACAGATATTGTGTGTCCATGTACAGCCTCAATGAAGGAATTGTTGTACATACTCTAAATGCAATGTCATCATTCACTGGAAGAAAAGTTTGAACAAAAATACTTGTAAGGCAGTATAAGAGTAATTGTGGAAGGGTGCAGCAGTGGTCACACTTTCAAAATGTATTATTATGAAAGAAGGAAAGCCCCCCAAAAACGTTATTTGTGTTCTATTCCTATTATTCTGTAGGCCCTATACCTAATCTTGACATTTTTGCACTGAAAAAAATGTTTTGGTAGGCTTAGTGACTGTCCTGGCTGCTTTTCTTCTGTGTTCTCGCACACACACACACACACACACACACACACACACACACACACACACACACACACACACACACACACACACACACACACACACACACACACACACACACACACACACACACACAGACACACACAGACACACACACACACAGTCTCACTTTGCCATCCTTCGCCAAGTCCCAAGCGCCAAGTCCCTTCTGCATGTCTACTGCCGTCTCTCGGGAAAAGTGTCAGGGTCATCAAGTCACGTGTGAATTGTTGTTGGAGACAGTTAACATCCGGGAGACAAAGGGAGGGCAACGTTCCTTTCGTCTCTGTTGAGCAAGTGCAATCCCGCCTCCTCGTGGACCCCATTGGCCCACTCAGTATTTTCTTTGGTTGGTGAATGACGTCATAGGCGTCCTTACCTGTCAATCAAGAAATGTCACAATGGGCTTTTTTGGCCTGGTGCCCGTGTTGTACTAGGGTTATTGATGGGCATAGTGAGCTGATCCACTGGAGCATCAAAGCATGCTTTTCTGGAGATGCAAAACTTTAAGACATGATTCCAGAAATAACTGTATCTCAAGGAAGACGTTATTAAGTCAAGCGAAAGGCAAACCCAAGACTGCGACTTGAAACTACTGACGAGGTATTGTTAGCAATTCTATGCTAGCCAGCCTGCTAGCTTCTTATTCCTACATTACAAAGCCATTGTTCAGCAAATTAAAGTTATTTTTTTAGATTGCATGCAATAGAACAGTATCTGCCTGTAGCAGCATCCTAAGGGAATTTCATTATCTTTGCGAGGTCTTTTGTTAGCGTATATAGAACGTAACGTTACTTTGGGAGTGCCGCAAGAATGACCCCAGCTAGCCAGCTTTTCTCTATCCGTGACAATGTTGGCTAGTCGGTGTGATCCTTTTCCTGCCACTATGGGACTGTTCATAATTACGCCGTTATTCACCTGTGTGAGCATAAATAACGTGTGTATAATTGTGTAATCCTCACGCACAATATCTCACTTGTTAAATACGTTTGTAAAATCATATAGGAGTAATGGATTTTAAAACACGTTACGTGGACTATCACGGCTGCCATCAGTGCTAATGAATAACTGAATAATACCTGTGCATGTTCGAGTGACGTCGCACTTTTCATCACCTTTCATCTGCCCATTAAGGCAATTTAGTGTTTTACTGGGACTTGAATTAACTTGAACGGCAGTTAGTTGTAGCCTACTGCAGCTTATCTGGTAGGGGAAAGTCCAAATAGGCCATGTTTTGTTCACCCCAAAATTGTTTAGCATATGTTTTGTGTATGCCTGCCATGCATTTATATGATTCGGTTTTAAATTGATTATTTTATAAACCGACTGACTAACCATCTTGTGCAGTGCATCACATTGCGACACATGAACACTTTTGCGAACGGTTTCTCTAGCTTTGTTTAACAACTTATGATCATGGGCAATTCCAAGATAGCATATAGATATCGCAATATTTAAAAAATAGGGAAAATATCTTGAACTGAATCATAACCTCTCTCATACAGGTCCCTCCCACGTTACAATGTGCCTGGACTGTGTTAAGGGAAACGCTGTATTCACCCCATTTGTTCTGTTAGGACTATGTAATAACTAGGGGTTGACACTGTATCTGTCCTATTACTGGAATTGCGTAACAGTCATTAGAGTCAAGCTTACCTGATCTAACGCTGGTTAATGTTTCATTGGAAGTTGTGTGCTCATAATACTCTTACCTTTTAGTTGTTACTCTACACCTGCACCTGCCATGGCCCTGGAATTGAAGTTAAATATGAATGTATAGATTCAGTTGTAGGCTAGTGTGTTATGCAAAAGCATTTGTGTTTGTGGTGTGTTTTGTTTTTGTATGTCTCATGTTTGTTGTTTGTTTTTATGTTCATGCCTGGTTCATTTCTTTTATGAACTTGAGCTGGATATGAATTGCACGTTTTGCACTTTTTTTAACATCCTTGACATCCAGAGCAAACAGTGGGTGATGAGTTCTTTGGCCTTGGTATGGTGTAACCGTCATCTCAGTGGTCCTCCTGTTTCAGCATGTAACTTATGTAATTGCAATGTGTTGCTCTCCTCTCCTGTCCATCTCTCTACTACAGCCTTGGGTATGCCTCATGATGCTCCTCCTGGATGGCACTGGTGAGCATCCGGGCCGTTCTCCAACAGGCCTCGGGGCGCTCCACCGCTAGAGGTTCCTACTGGTCCCCTCCTTCCCCGAGCCATGGCTCAAAAGAAGGAGCCTCCTTTCTTCAACAATGACCATCTCGGTGCAGTCCCTTACAAGCTGGCCTTCTATGAGACCATGGAGCTCTTCATAGAGACACTGACAGGCACCTGCTTCGAGCTGCGTGTCTCACCCTTTGAGACCGTCATATCTGTGAAGGCAAAGATCCAAAGGCTTGAAGGTATCGATCACTGGTCTACTCTACACTTGCTGTGCTTGTCTGTTGCACTGTCGTATCTCCAACTTCTTTTTTAAAGAGGAACTATGCAGGTTTGGCGATTTCTTCGCTGTTTTCTCGTTTTACGCCCGACCCGGTGCCACAGACTTGCAAGCGTGTTGTTGTCCACTCACAGGCGCTAGGGGGAAGCGAGACAGCCGTCATACAACCCGGAATAAGTCAAATAACCACTCCAATGACTCCAAAGCGTATCAGTTAAGGCAAATTAAGCTAAAAAAAAAAACTTGCATAGTCCACTTTTAAAAAAGAAATGTCTGGCTGGTTGTTGCAGCAGTGTGCTTGTGCATGTGATTGCACCTTCCCTTAAATTGGTTGGGAAAATTATATTGACAACACTTATATTTTTTTGCTCAAACGGCAAGCATTGTCACTCTCCCAATATGGGATGTAACCCAAAAAGATGATGCACCCAGAGTTTCCCTCAACGCTGCCTTCACAGAATTACAGTAACGTAGGATCGTGTGGTATCAGGAGTGGCACTGAATTCCAATATCCGCTTAAACGAAACAAAGTTTTATCTGCAAATGTCGGTTTACCTCAGAGAAAGTTTATTTGCCTACACAGCCACGCTGTATATATAGGCTTCGTGTGATGAATACAAACAAGCAGTGCAGACGAGGCGGCTTTTGCTCCTCTCCTTCATCAGTCACATTACAGTGTACTGTAGTCTCCCACAGGCAGCACCACAAGCCCCTTTATCACTGAGCGCCTGCAGAGAGGCAGCAATAAAAAAGCTGGAATCTAGGAGCCTATCCCTCTTCAAGAGTAAAGTCTTCCCCCGTAGGTGTTTCTTGATCACCTTTGGGCGTTTAACCAGATGAATGTACTTACAAATGTAACGGTTTACACAGATAGACACTTGCTCGTGCAGATGTCTCGGCATGATTTGCTTTTGCCCCAGGGCAATGTGTTTTGACTCTTGTCACTCATGGCAAACAGACATCATCTAAAAAAAAATGTTTCAGTATATTTTTGGGGGCTTTTTATGCCTTTAATGACAGAAATAGTGGAGAATGACAGGAAGTGAATGGGAGAGAGAGTAGGGGTCGGATCCAGAAAGGACCATGGGGCTGGAATCGAACCCGGGTCGTCGGCGTATGGTGCGGGTGCCCCAGCCAGTTGCGCCACAGCTGGGGCCAGCATCATCTTTAACTTTGTCAGTCATTGCATTATTTGCATTATTTGCATTATTACACGTTTTTTTATACTGCATACTGAAGGTGTCCTGAAAAGCCATGTCTATGTATTCACAGCATATGATATATAGTATTCCCACAATGATACCGCATTAATTGACTGTTCTGTTAAAGAATGTGGTCGTTCCGTTAAATGCATCCTAAATCAGAGCCTCTCTAGTTGATTGTCATTGGAACCCCTGTGTAATGCAAATCAAATGTAGACCTGCCAACCCAAAGAAGTCTTGGTTTATTGACAAACCACCTCTGAAGAAGCCCTGAAAGCAGTCCATCAGCACATGTCTGGGCAGTGGTCAAGTTCATTGTTTTCTAGACATTGCAGTGTTAAAATATATGATGTTAAAATCAAGTGATTCTGAGCCGTGCGTGCGTGCGTGCGTGCGTGCGTGCGTGTGTGTGTGTGTGATACCCTGATGTAAACTGAACACTGAAAAGGGCCGGGTTCCAGTTGCCAGGGTGTGTCTCCGGGGAAGATAAAGTGCCACTGGAAAGAGTGGAGACTTTCAATAGAGGGCAATTGTCTGGGAGTAATTGCCATTGTTAAAACGAGCAACTCATGCAGTTGCACATGTTTCATCAGTTTAACACATGAGCAGTTCAGATGGAGAGTGGCCAATAAATCTTCCTCCCTGGCGTTGGAGATTATGCTCAGTAACAACTTCCCTGCTGACAACTCTGTCTCTCCTGTGAAGCACAGGTTAAATCAAAACCCAGCTAATTCGAGCAATAAAAAATGAATTCTCCCATATTAATGGCCCTGAAAAACTATTCGCCTTTTAAGCAGAATGAACTGCTCTCCCTTTTGTCACGCGGTATAAATGGGCCCCTGTACACCTGTGCCCCTTTCTGTGCCATTTATGTCCGTTTGTAAAGTGGAGCAGTCTGCAGAGCAACAATAAAGGAAGAGTGAAGGAAATGGATGTGAGTGGGTCGCTGTGAGAGCCTCTTGAAGCTGTAATGTCTCCAGTCATTTGTTTGCTGTAATGGCTGAGTGAAGGGCTTGAATTGGGCTGTTGATTAACAGCGTGTGTTGTGGAAAAGGGAAATGAGAGAGGAGGGAGTCGGGGCGTCGGCAGACTCGGCACGCCGGGCGCTGAGTGCTCCTCAGCCCCAGGTCTTCTGCTGATCCGTGCCCGTCTCTCTAAACAGAGCCCTCGCACCCGTGGTGCCGATCTTGCCCGCCCTTGTGATTGGCAACCATGTGCGTAAATGTGGTGCCACGTACGCAGCCTAACCTCTGTGCCCTTTGGGACGGGTACCACATGGGAAATGTGCTGGGCAGTCAGTGTGAAACTGGGTCAGTGCTATTTTACAATAATAACACACACACACACTCTCTCTCTCTCTCTCTCTCTCTCTCTCTCTCTCTCTCTCACACACACACACACACACACACACACACACACACACACACTCACACACATATATGCACACAATCTGTTTGTTTTCTTGTCTCATGTGCAGAATTCCTCCTTAGTTATGCACATCATGTTGTTGCCTCAAGGTCCCATTTCTCCTCTGCAGCGGTCATACTGAGGTGTATTTAAACCCCCCTCCCTCTCATATTTAAACCAGAAGCGCTATGCTTTAGTGTGTCATTGTCACCCTTAAAAAAAAAAAAAAAAAAAACTGGCAAGGCCAGAGCACTGGGGTCCACTCCCCACCACTCTAATGAACCCCACAAAACGAGCACCTCCTGCCCTGACCACGGCTCCGTAACGTCCCTGTAAACCAACACTTCCAGATAATTATAGCCCCAGCCCAAGGCTCTGATCACTGTTGCACTCTGACGCACCTCCCGGTGTGCCCCAGCCCCAGTGGCGGGAGGCAACGGCCGGGGCATGACCAGGCATGACCAGGCATGTCTCACAAGTGGAGTCAGCGGTTGCCTTGGCATTGTGTGTGGTGGGCAGTGCTTTTTTTCCCCATGGCAGAGTCTTTGGTCCATCCACCATTTTAAAACGGTCAGCATGCAGAGATTCTTTTCATGCATCGGTCATCTGCTAAACATAAAAAATGGTGGTTTTCCTGAATGCTCTGTTGTGGTGGTTCCCACCGAGTCCCTGATAGGACGTATTGTTATGCTACGGGCTGCACTGCGCTGGTTATAATGATGCCCGTGTGTTGTTGACTCCCTGTTGCCGTGGAGTCGTGGCTGACGGCCGCCGGCCGAGCTGATTAGAATGCCGCTTGTGTTTGGAATGGGAGGAATGAATCCGCCCCGCTTGCGCTCCCTCCCCACTTCCTCCTGCGACCGGCGCAACCGAGAGCCACTGCTGCTTTCAGCTCACGGCGATCTTAAAGCCCACAGCCTCCCAGGGCCATGAATCAGTCATGAGTGCTGTGCTGTGCTGTGCTGTGCTGTGCTGTGCTGTGCTGTGCTGTGCTGTGCTGTGCTGTGCTGTGCTGTGCTGTGCTGTGCTGTGCTGTGCTAATGCTAGCCTTTGCATGGCTGCCTGCTCTGGAGGCACTTGTACTGTAGGGGGAGTGATTATCTTTGGTATGAGCCTTGCAGGAGGATGTCTGGCTGGGGCTGCTTGAGTCAGAGGTGTGTGTGTGTGTGTGTGTGTGTGTACGTGTGTGTGTGTGTGTGTGTGTGTGCGTGTGAAACTGAACTCTTCAAGAGCGCCACATGGCCACAGCGCTCCTGCCAGATTTGGCCCTATAATTACTGCTTGTGCGTTGGGGTTGCAAGGCTGCCTCCAGGCTGTGGTGGTGTTGGTCTAGTTTGCAACCATTAAGTGAACAGCAGTATCGAACAGGCTGCATCATCCCCCTACCCTTACACCTTAGTCATGCGTCTCACACACACACACCCACCCACACACTCGTACACAATGCAGAGATCATTTGCCAGTAATTGGTGTGCACTCATTATGATCGAAAGAATTCAGCGTTTTTATCTTCCAGCAGAGCACAATTGGACTGTCTGTGTAGTTTTTTTTTTTTGTATGAAAATGATGGTAATTTTCCTCCTCACAACTCTCTCTCCTTCTATGTTCAAGGTATTCCAGTTGCTCAGCAACATTTGATCTGGAACAGTCTGGAGCTGGAGGATGAATACTGTTTGCATGACTATAAGTAAGTGGTGTGTTCTCCTGTCTCTGTTCTGTTCTCTGCCTGATGGTAATGCGCTGCGTTTGCCTCCGTGGTGCTGCTGGGAATACGTTTCGTCTCCGAGGAGACCAAGTCTTCAGATCGTCTTGAGCAGCAAGCACTAGTACGAAGCACGTTCGTTCACTCACTCGCCGTGTTTGGAAAGCCAGCTCTAACTGGGTTAAACTACTCCTCTTGGATGTAGCCTCGCTCAGCTCGCTGCTCACAGATGGTGGAATTGTCATAAATTCTTGTCACCTCATTTTCCACATGAAAAGCCCCGTGCTGAGATTGGGATGTGAGACTGCGGGGACAGTACACATTGTGCTTTTTCAAGCTGTAAATGGCAGCATTTGAGGTGGGGTGGGGTGGGGAGGAGACTGAGTTTGGTTCCTCGGGTGCTTCGGGAGCTCATTTGAATTCCTAGACACATGCATAAGATCAGCTGGACCCGCTCCTCAGAGGCACTGATGCAAGACTCTGCTCTTCTTTCTTTCTTTCTTTTCTTCCCCCCCCCCCCCCCACCAAAGCATTGCAGAGGGCTGCACTCTGAAGTTGGTCCTTGCGATGAGGGGAGGGCCCATCAACACTAGAAGAGGTATGTGAAGTCCGCTGGGGGGTTGATTTAATTGTGGTTGTGATAGACTCATTTTTGCTTGTACTGACTCACTGATTTCAGTGAATCGCCCGTTAGTGCTGGACTGGTTCTGATGAAGTGACCTTTCAGTCCACTGAACTCTGAGCCTCAGTTCCGCTAGTTTTCCAGTAAAGATAGTGGATCTGTTCCAGAATCCTAAAGAATACTGAATACTACTGGGCAATCTCTATGGCATGACACATTAATAGAACGTGAAATTGAAATGTTACCATTTGTGTTGTTTGCGTGTAGTGACGGTGGACAACTCGCTGAAAGAGATGGCTGAGTACATGGAGGCCAGCCGAGAGGAGGCGTGGGAGAAGGCCGTGCCCAACAAACAGGTCACCTTCCTGGTGTACCGCGAGGGAGACCAGCTCAACTTCTTCCGGGTGGTGGATCGAGGAGATGGCACGCTCACACCAGTGTCAGAGTCTTTAAGGTTTGCTTTAATGGCTGGCTTTCTGCATTCCAGTTTCCAAGTGTAGGTTAATTGCAGGCCGTGGTGGTGAATGGTGATACAACCTTTGGAGATTCTTGAAAGGCACAGTAATTGTCTCTCTGACTCTCTCCAGTAGTGTCATGCCTTAATCTTAACAAAACTTGTTTATTTGGCGAAAAAAAACCCTCCCTCCCAATGAGGCACTCGGTTATCTGGAAGCGCAGGATGATTTGTGATCCCATCACACCGTGAGTCACAGAGCACATGTAGTGCCAGGACTTGCACAAGCCCTACGAGCATCAGCACTCAAAAGGGGAAGCTAGCCGCCCCAGTTAGGGTTAGCATGGGGCTGAACACGGTGTGCAGCAGGGAAGATGCTTTGAAGGCAGGCATACATACATATTTAACTGTCTGACTGTCAGATATTTGCAGTCAGCCAAGCAGGCCTGGACAGTGCGTGAGAGTGTGTGCTGTAAATGCAACCTGTTAAAATTGTATCTGAAAGACCACGACTCTCACTTCCCTTTAGATGTTTCATATCTACGCCCATGTTGTCTCTCAGGCTATACTTCTGAAAACCACATATTTGCGCTCTCACTACTCTGGCTCTTAGAAAGTAGACCCTTTTCTTTGCCCCAGTTAACCTTTTACGCATCTGAAGATGTATTCACATGCATGCAAAAACCATATCAGCCGAAAAGGAAGAAATTTTGACGTGACATTATACCAACACTAGGGGAGCTTATGGCTTTGGTTTACTGCATTATAACATCTTAATATCTTGGTGTTTTTTTGTCTTGTGTTGTATTTGTTTACTTCATTCGCTGCGTTGCATATGAGATGTGAAACTGTAACGGGGCCGGAGGAATTTAAAGAATGTCGGCCCCGAGGCGTTGCGTTCAGGGCTGAGGAATCTCAGACGAGTATTTGCATGTATTGTTTCAGCGGGGGCTCGGTGTACAACGTCTACGCCGAGGAGGAGGAGGAGGAGGAGGCCGACGGCGTGGCCATGGGCCAGCAGGCGCTGGAGAACTCCATCACCATGACCAAGATGAAGCTCCTCAAGGCCAAGATGGAGAACATGAACCTCAGTAAAAAGGTGCATGGCTGCCTCCGCTAGTACTGATGACTGATTGACTCAAAGAGGCCTCTACTGCGAGGGGAAGGTTACTGCCTTTCGCCGGTAACCAGGAGTAACCGCTGATCCTCAAAACAATGCTTTGAATGTATTGCTTCTGAACTACAGTATTGTTTTGAGGTCAGCGGTTGCCTGGGTAAGCCAGTGACCTTGCTTCGTAGTCCGTCCCCCCCCCCCCCCCGGGTGACATATTCTCTAGCATTGTGTTTGTTCTCTATTTCTTTTTTTTTGTTGTTGCCGCACTGTATTGCACTGTACACTCTCCGTCTAAACAGATTGACTTAGATGTGACTGCCTCTTATCAGCGTAGCTGTAGGACGGGAACAGCATGAAGCACTCGCGGCAGATAAAGAACCACTTGTCTTGCCACTCGTTTCACACTCCACACATCTAATTAAATCAGCGACAAGGAACAATACAGAAAGTGCAGATGTTACTGTCTCGCTGCTGGGAAGAGACTTCTGAGCCCCGCTCTGCCTCTGCTGTCTCCCGCCGCCCGCCCGCCCGGGCGCTAGGCTAATAAATAGCACATCAGACACACAGTGAATCAAATGCTCTCTGATCCAGGCACAGCAAGGGAGGCAATGGTTCACTAGACTTCAAGTCTCCAAGGGTCAAACAATGGGTTGTGGGCTTTAATTGATTATATCATATGCCTTGCTACAGTATGTTGCACATATTGTTTAGTATTAACAGAGACGGTTTATAAAGTAACTAGACCATCTTTGGTATTAATACTCACAAATATGGACCCTGCTTAAAGCTAAGCTACTGTACACAGTCACATGTATTGTATATTGTTTAGAAAAAAGAATATAGAATACTGGAGGAGAACGTATGCTGGAGTATGAATTCTGTTTTGAGCCTTGAGTAACATAATGAATTAATTAGGTTGTGCCTCTTTCAATGGTATGCTTGATGGTGTGCTCTTGCCTAAATTCCTCTAACCTTATGTGTTGTCTTCTGTCGTGTGTGCTCTCTGTGTCGTCCCCCCCGCAGCCCAAAAAGAGTGCTAAGCTGAAGCCCAGGCCACCTGGGGGCCCCCGTGCCTGCAGCACCTCCTTCCCCCCCGGGCGCCACCACCACCACCGCCTCCTCAGGGTCCATCCTCCAGGTGGCCAACCGCACAGCAGCGCCACAACGCATCTACCTCCAATCGAGCACCAGCAGCCGCCCTCCGACCCCGCCGCCGCCGCCTCTGCCTCCGCCTCCTTCTCCGCTGCTCTGCCCACCCACATGGCGCTGTCCGCCCTCCCCGAGTGTGCCTCGAGCGGACAGGCCTCGCCGCTGTTCGCCGGCTCCAACTGTTACATGCTCCGCGAGGAGGAGCCGTGGGAGTGCCCGGTCAGCAAGGTCCGGCCCCCTCCCAAAGTGTCCCGGCTGGACATGGGCGGCTCCAAGTTGGCGACGGGTTGCGTGTACCCGCCCCTGTCGTCGCTGTGCCCGAGCAGCGCGATGCCCGAGGGCTCCGTGGGCGACTCGGACCTCAAGGGCAGGGGGCTGGCGCTTCTGAACGAGGCGGCGCTGCCCGAGAAGCAGAAGCTGCTCCCTCTGAGCGAGCAGCTCCAGGAGCCTCTCAGCCTGGAGCTGCCGGCCCCTAAGGAGGGCTCCATGGAGGCGCTGGGGGCCGTGGCCGAGCAGCTCCCCGCCGCCCCGCTCCTCTCCAAGGCCTTGGCCTCCAGCTCGGCGGGCGGCTGGGGCGTCGGGGCCGCGCACGTGTCCGAGGGGTCGCGGCTGAGTGCGCTTTACCTCCCCACGGAGACGGGGGCGGCATCGTCATCCTCCTCCTCCTCCTCCCCGTCCAGCCATCGCCTCCTGCAGCCTTTCGACTTCACCGGAGCCTCCCTGCGGTCCAGCCCGCCGCACTGCCGCCTGGCGCTGGACGACCGCCGCCCTCGCGGCTCCCCGGCGCCGCCCCCGAGCGCCGCCGCCTCCCCCTCCGGCCACTTCGCCGGCCCCTCCCGGAGCGTCCTCTCCCGCACCGAGGCCAGGGACATCACCAAGATGGCCAACAAGGCCGCCAAAGAGCCGCTGGGCTCGCTGAGCAGCGCCGAGCTGCTGGCCTCCCTGGCGCGGCGTGGTGGCGGCGGCGTTGGCGCCGGTGGCAGCAGTGGCGTTGTGCGGGAGGGGCCCTTGGGCCCGGCGCCGCCGCCCCGCGTGCTGGAGCGTCTGGAGAGGATGTGCGGGCCCGAGCCCCAGCTCCAGGCGCGGCTCCAGGCCAGCCTGCAGGAGCTGCAGCAGGACCTCCTCCGCCGCATCTGCCCCCCGCAGCGGCCCGCCCTCCCCCACCTGGTGAGTACGGTTCCGGTGCAGTTAGGTTACGGTTACGTTATGTTACGTTACTGTTATGTTGCTTAGCAGACGCCTTTGTCCAAAGAGTACGCCGGCGCAGGGGAGTCCTGCCGCTTAGCAACAGAGCTTTAGTGAGGGCTTCTCTGATCTGTCACAATCTGAATGAGCCACTGCACCTCCCATCTTATCACCTCAATTGCACTTGTGGAGTTATGGCCGTCAGAGGTGATTGTGTGCTGCTTAAAATACAGTGACTAAGAAGGTTACACATTCAGCTGCTTCATACAGACTAATGGGAAAATGCGTAGTACGAGGATATGATATGAGGAGTGAGTTTTTCTGTATTTTGTTTTTAATTGCCAAATGTCTGGCGGGGAGGTATGCTTGTTGACCCAGATGACGCGAAAATGGTGAGGTGATTTTAAATGTAGCCCTGGCCTTGTAAATAATAGGCTACCCATTTTTACCGTTAGAGCTCCCATGGGAGATGGCTATGAATAAAAATGCCCTCAAGTAAGAAAACCACGTGCGTCACTGTCCATGTGCTCATCTGGTCTTGTCTACCAGGTGAATGACTTAAATCCCCATGAACAGAATTCTCCAAGGCTGTCTTTGTTTACCTGCGCTAATGCACTGTAGGTCTCCATGCTCATTTTGCTAAGATTGGATTGATTTCTTTCCCTTTTCAGTGCCTCACTTTGCTGATAATTGTTGAACACCAGAGGGTTAGCTTCAGCCAGTTAGCCTCGCAGTTGCCCACCATCTTTAAAAAAAAAAATGGCATCTTACAGGTGTACTGTACTGTCTTACTTCTGGCGATAATTTCTTAAGCAAGCCAATTAGGACCTGTTGAACTTGGAGAATCTGATGGGAACATCATCATGTAAAAACTAAGTGTTTGTATATACTCAGAGAATAGTCATTTAGGAGCTAATCAGTGATGTTGTCATAATGATATGATTATGTACAACCCAGCCAATGTGAACCCAGCTGTGAACCCAGCCAGTCATCTCACTTTATCCCACTCTGCATCAAGTGATAAAGATGTAAACAAGGATGCTAATATTTTGACTGTGGCGATGAAGCAGCTTATTCAGTTCCTTGTCTCTTATTCGTTCCATTCCTCATTGTTCCCTGTTCATATTTCGTTTCAGTCTGCCAACAGTCTGGGTGCAACAGGACCTTCAAGTACCATACGGAGATTAGGTGAGTCATGCTGATCCCTGGACGCCAATTCAACACCGATAGAATATCTCTAAGAAAACATCCTCCTGCATGGAAGAATGTGGTTGCCAAATATCTGGAAAGTTCTGTGGGCTCTTGTGTGAAAACACCATATCCTGGCCCTGACATTCTACAATGGGCCTCCTCTATCGCAGACTATTCTTTCAGTTTTATATCTGTGCGAGACTGGCATGTTCTAAACCACAACTCTAAACTCCAACTGTAGACTCCAGCATTCAGTGGATAACAGGAATGGCATGTGGCGAGACATTATTGTGTTCGTTAACTGACTTTCAGAGCAATTTCAGGGCGTCTTGTTTTTTTCCCTTGACTGGGGTGAGGGAGAAGAGAGCAGCCCGTCTCTATAGCCCTGTTTTAATGCCACTGTCTTGCTCTCTGTCTTTCCTTCTCATCTCTTCCTGGTACAGATCACCTGTGCCACTAGCATAGTTTCATATCGAGCTATACAGTCCCAATACTAACAGTGGTCGTATCCAGTAGAGGGGATCCGCATTGGCTTTGAGGAGCCTGGCTGGCTGATTATTCTCCTTGGTGGGTTTTGCTGGAGGGTCATCTGGGGAGACCTCGCGCAGCTGAGTGTGTGTGGCTGATGAAAGGCAGTCCCCCAACTCGGGGGGGGGGGGGGGGGGGGGGGGGGGGGGGGGGGGGGGGGGGGGGTCAAAGCGAGAGGCAGGACAGCAGTGCGCTCTGAGATATAAGCTGATGCATGTTGTATGAGCCATACAGTGTGCAGCCAGTGCCTTTAAATATTTACACAGACGAGAGAAACCAGGCAAGAGGAAATGAACCCAAGATCTACACACACACATACACACACACACACACACACACACACACACACACACACACATAGAGTACACACACACACTCTCTCTCTCTCTCTCTCTCTCACACACACACACACACACACACACACACACACACAAAACACATGTCCTCACACCAAACTATGCTCAAAGTTGCTACCTACTACAGAATAGTTTTTTCCTCTTCCCACTTCATCTGTTCTCCAGGTAATGATATGCATCTCTGCCCTGTGCTTCTCTACTGATGTGCGCTCATGTTCCACTGCACCCCTGCCTGCCAGTATCTGGTTGACAATGTATATCAGCACAGATAGCCCAGTAGGACACAGAAATCCAATCTCATGGCTCAGTGCCACTCACAGCGCTTGCTTCCCTTGCCCATCACGTCACACCACAGGCCCTTATCAGTCTGCTGTTTGCTCACTTCTCTCGCTGTCACACTTTCCCTCCTAGTTAGTGCTGATAACCATACCAATTGTGCATTTTACGACTAAAGCGTGAAAGTTTCCGCATCTAATCTACACACTCTGTGGTTTAATTTTCAACGCGGAGCCATTTCCCCCCCCCCATTATTCTGCATTACAGTAATGTACATGTTCACAGATGTGCAGTTTTATTCCAGTAGAAATGCTAATTTTGGGCCTCAGCTGTTGCGCTGATTCCACACTCTTCCTGGAACACCAGTTTAGCCAGTCCAGGTGTAAATGTAAACGTAGCAACCTGGTATAAGCATCCATAACGGACAACTTCTGCTAAGCCTTTTTGCATGGCAGTTATGTTTTAACCACTTGTGCTCCTGTTATTACTAATAACTACATAATGCTATTAAAATCACTTATTATTATTTTTAATAATAATAAGTGATAGACGGGGCTTATTGCTTAAATAACCATAGGTAGACCTAATTTTCATAGAGTGCTTAATAAAGGACAATTAGGCCTTATATTAAAAAGATGAAAATTGGTACAATTGTATGGTTTGGAGCTTTAACATTTTCAGATATAGAATAGTTTATTGGCTAGGAGGATAAGGATGATACTAATGAGGAGGGTGGGACATGTGCCTTGTCATGTTAGTTCACATCATGAGAGTCAAAGCTTTCAGAAAATATATTGTTTATATAGTTGACTCAGTTTTCCCTTCATGGTACCGACCTAAATGTATTATGTGCATTCAGAAAGTTTCTGTAGTTTTAACCAACGTACAGTAATGTGCATTTATCACTACAATTGCCTAGCTGCTTATGTTTTTTTCTGAGATTAATTTGAAACATTAATGGCTTTTGATTTATTTCTTAATGTTGCATTTCAGGAACTCCAACATATCACCTCCCGCCAGTGAAGCCCCCGCTGAGCTCCAAGAAAAAGAGCTCAAAGCACTGCTTCTTCTGCGGCAAGAAAACTGGGCTAGCCACCAGCTACGAGTGCAGGTACAGGAGCTTGCCTGTTTCTTGTTGTCTGTCTCGTGCATTGTTTTGGGATTTCCTTTTCCAAGATTAAACTGAATTTTCACATTTACTGTACAATGATCCAAAAATCCCAAAATGACCAGAGTTCCGTTCTAATCAGTGCAGTGTAGCCTCTGGTCCAAACGAAATGAGTGAAACTGATCATAAAAATCATTCTGAAATTCTAACTTTTGTTTCCCCTCAGGTGTGGCAACAACTTCTGTGCCTCACACCGGTATGCAGAAACCCATGACTGCACATACGACTACAAGACAGCTGGTCGGCGTCTTCTGCAGGAGACCAACCCCATCGTCACTGCCCCGAAGCTGCCCAAGATCTGAGTTAGCTGACTCGTACTGTTATGGGGTGCTGACGAGACGGGGACACCAAGAGAAATGATTTAGAGAGTAACGAACATTTAAACGAACATTTAAAACAAGGAACATAAACTTAATCACCAACGTGTGCTTTTTCTTCACCATATTTGCGTAAAGCTACAGTATGTAAGGGTTTTATTTGTTGTTGTTGTTGTTGTTGATGTTGTTATATGACATGCTCAAAAAGCATATCTTAATACAGTTGTGCATTTCCAAAGGCTTCAGTAAGATGAGCTCATTGAAGAGTCTGGGCTGCACTACAGAGATACTCGCCTCTGAAGTTTCACAGCAAGCCTTGGTCTCTAACACATCAGACACTCCGAGAAGCTCAGCAGCAGGGACTGGGCCTTCAGGATTTCAGCCAGACTGCAGATGATGGGCTGGTGTGCGAGGAACGAGGGCTAGTAGGAGCCCGATTTAGCCTTGCACTGCCGTCCCGTTCACTTTCATCAAATTTCATTTGGATTTTAAATGTTCCACTACACTGCAGCCTGGCCGGGACGATGAATCAACATCTTTGATCAAGATTAAACTTAAATTATCAGATCAGATTGAAGCTTCCATGGCAAAGACTTAATTTGTATGATTAAAATTCAGGATAGCATATAAACCCATATCTGTTGGCCCATATCCTGCAATTTAACCATGACAAGTGATCACACAAGTGACTTTCTGTTCAGATTTTTTAGATTCAGATTGATTCATGAACCTTTTCTCAAAATGGTCTTTCTTAACATTTTCAAAAGCAGCCATTTTGTCATTGTCACATTTTAAATGAAAGCACTTCCTCTCATAAACACTCCCAATAGATCCCTGATGATAAATTGACCAGAAATATAAATAAATATAGAGTTTAGGCAACACCAGGCAAACCTTGACTAGAAAGTCTTACATATTGTAGCTTTAAGAAATGACTTGTTAAAAATGGAAAACGAAAAAATAGCACACTTGCATTAGTGGCTCACATCCACTACAATGTGAAAAACGGTCCAGTGTTTTTCAGCAAAAAAGAGTAATAACACATTTAGCTTGTACATAGGTAGTTATTTTAAGACGGTTAAGCTGACTAAATGCACGACTCCACACATAAATATGAAATAATCTGTTTTAGTTTTGTTTCTTAAAATAGGACTGAAGCTCACCTTTCATGAAACAGGTCTTTGAGAGATGCACTTTAGAAATAATGAATATTTATATCAATGTTTGACTTTCTTGGGGGAGGCAGGGGACTTAAGGGTTATTGCGTTGGTCTTTGTGCTTAAGTGTTTTTATGCTGACTGTTTTGATACTCGAGCCTTCACCCTCTACCCCGCCTCTCTGGCCCAGCATATCCACATGGCTGCTCTGTAAAACAGGAGAGAGGATGGAGGCACAGAGGCTGTGCTGCTACACACACACTCTCTCTCTCTCTCTCTCAAATGACCTTGCAAGGTTGTCCTGACTTCACAGAACAAGTATGCAATTTGCAGACGTAACTTGTACCGTATTTCATCTAGGTATTGTAAATTGTATGCGGCCACTGTATGCATACCTGCAGCTTTTACAAGGGCATGGGATTTGAGGATGGGGAAATTATGCTGGTTGTCATGGTAATTCCGTTTTACTCTGATTTCTCTTGCTTTTTTTATTGCACACATAAGAATCTGCTGTTATTGCTTCAACTTTTTCAGGACTGTTAAGTAATTATTGAAGGTTTAAACAAATAAAATGTATGTGTTTCCAGAGAGATGCGAGTTGTCTGTCCTAGTAACCTCTGACTTGAATGTACTGTATGAATTGATTGCCTGAAATATTCATCCTGACAACAGGGGAATCGGTTGTTACTCTAGAGTTAGTGTGTGTGTGTGTGTGTGTGTGTATGTGTGTGTGTCTGGGTTATCTATTGCAGACTGGCTAATAGTCTTTGAAACATCAGCTTTCAGAAGATGGTAGCCGCTTAAACATGGTTAAGTTTATTTGTATTCTTTTTCTAATATACTTCAGAGATCCCTGATTGGCTCCAGATGTACAGTGTGTGAAGTTCTTATTCTGCTGCTATAATTATTAACTTCAGTGTAAACTAAATGCAGCCTGCTTACCAAACACTTCCTGTTCCAACCGCGGTTATATACAGATGCCCATGCTGGCAACACTCCGGCCCTCGATTCCTTCTGCTTCCTAAACACCTGTCGTGACGTGAGAGTAATCATTGTACCGTTCACATCTTTGGCAGTGTGCTTGAGGTGGAGAATTGTGGAATTTTCAGTTTGATCACTAATATAAAGGCCACTGACTTTACTATGCACAATAAGCGCAGTGGTGGCCTTTACTTTATCCAACAGATGAGGTGACCGCATGTGCTTTGATATTGTGATTGGCTGCTAACTGACAGTCCAGAGTCAATGTTCATGAAATGGTATCGACCTACAGTATACCATTTTATGGTATATAGTGTTCTGAAGTTAAGTACTGTAATAGAAAAGTCGGCTGTGATAAAGGTTGCCATGGTTTCCTTGACAGCGGTTGACATAACATCTTCTATGTGTGGTGGAATCAAATCAATCGCCTTAACTGTTGCTGAATTGATCACTATGAACAAAAGCTGATGCAATATAATGTCCATATAAAGGAAGTCAACTGCAGCAATTGGAAGGAGATCATTGAAGATGATGAAATCAGGAAATTCACTGCGGCTTAGTGTCATGCTTTCCTTGAATTGATTTACTTCAAACTTCTGACCTAAACTAAATAGGTCAGCACATTTCTCTCACTTGCGAGGCGATGAAACATAGGCTATTTCATAATGACTTAAAATAGTTGAGCTCATGACATTAAACCTGTTTTTTCCCCTTAACAAAGTGGTGTAATCTACTGAGTCAGATTTCAACATTGTTACATGTTTGAGAAGAACGCATAATGATCAACTTGATTTACAGGTTCTTCTCATGCAGGAGGATTAAGCTGAAAGGAAACCTCCATGTGTGTGGGTGGGCTCAGGCACACACGAGTCAAAAACTTGAATTATCAGCTCAACCCAAGTAAGGGGGCCCTCGGGAGCCTGATCTGGCTGCAATCTAATCAATCCGGACAAGGTCACAGACAAGAGCGCCCCAGCAAACAGCTCATGTAGGTGCCACAGACCCACACCAAAGACTGGCTCAGTCACTGTGGTTGTGTTATGTTGTTGTTGCCATATCCTGTCGAATAGCTGCCATCCCCTCTATCACACTGTTTGCGTGTGCACAAAGGAAGTATTCTGAACTGCAACCTTGGGCATGTAGGTTCCCTATTTGGGATTATAAAGCACTTTTTGTTTGTTATGCGTCAAGCATGTGCACTTTCAAAACCTGACACGTTGGCTGGAGCACTTGCCACTTTCAAATAAGCACCCACACATCTCAGACTGCACAGAGAGGCTGTTGTCCTCAACAACTGAGTGAAAGCAGAGCAGGAGCGAGCAAATCCAGACATTCACACAATGACTGGTCTTTAAAGTTTCATGTGGAAATGTGGAGGAGAGACACATATTTTAATATAGCTGCATAAAAAAATCCTCAATCACAAGAGACCGCTCTCATTGGAGGGACATTAAAAGGTTAACTCAGAAAATGCAATATTAAGGATTGCACAAGCAGTCCTGTCATTGGTATTCATTCAGTAGTATTACATTTAGTCTTTGATTGGCTTGATTTTACATAATGCATGAATATTATCTTTTAACGACAACTTGGATATTGGCAAAGTAAGGTCCAGCAAAAACAAAGCTTAAAAGATCTGCCTGTCCATAATTCGAATTGTCCTACGGGCATAGCACTTCTGCCAAATTCAACAGAGCCACTGCCTTACCGAGTAGAACGCCCTGTGATGCGCATGCCCTTTTCAATTTATCTTTTTTTCCCCCACTGCAATTTTACCACCACTAACGCGGAAGTCTGTGACGCATACAATCAAATGGGGACTATGAAATAATCAAAACAACGCCAGTTGTCTGGAAAACAAGTAAAAGGTGAGTCAATCTTGAGGATAGTGTCTGCATTTTCTCACTTTTGACTGGTGTCATTTCACTTCACTGGCTATCTTGCTGCATGGTGACGTTTTGATAGTTTAATAATAGGATTCCAATCCAGACATTGCCACTTCGGCTATATGTCTTTAACCATAATAGCAGTCGTGGTGGCAAGGTGTTACGTGAAAGTATTCATTTAAATGTAAATGTTTGGTCTTTACATATAATCATTAGGTAAACTTCTGGGATGTCTATTCTAGTATGGGTTCTGGTATGTAGCCTGATGAGAGGGAAGGAAATAAACGCAAGTTGCATTCAGTTTAGTTTCATTATCATTCCATGACAGTCCATGGAACTGCTATAACCTGCTGTGTTGTGATTCGCAATGCACTGCATTAGACTAAATGATACATGGCCCCATGTTGAAATGAATGTGACACTGAGTGCACCGTATAGAGAAGTGTAGCCTGATGATGTAGCCTAGTTTATGTCCGTCGCAACTCGCAACAGTGTGGCATTCGGGTAGGCTGCCCTATGAATTTGCGGTCACTCACTCGGCTGGGTTCAGGATGATTGATGCAGAATCTTTTGTTTTAGGCTACTGATCGTAGTGGTATGACGTGATACGACGTGGCAGCGAGGATGATCTCAATTTGGATTTTTTTGTCTTTTTGATCTGGGTTACATGCATCGTGGTAGAGTATTGCATTATGCGAGCGAGCGTTTATTCAAGACAATGAGCCAGCAGCGTCAGTTGGTAGCCTATAGCGATTCGGTTGACTGCAGACATCGCTATTCGGATACACAGCTTGGATCCGCAAGCTCCAAGTAAGTAGATTATTAACCTAACGCTAAAACGCCCCTGTTCTGTCGTTTATGATGAGCCAACTGCCATTATTATTTATGGTAGCCTGCCTAACTGCCATATTACATAGGCGACATCATTCATCTGGCGATAATGTGTGTTTCTCGCTTTCCTTTTCACGTTGTTGCTTGTCTAAGGGTGTTTCTGCAAGTATGGATACTTTGCCTACGGTTGGCAGATTGTTAGACAATGGTCCGTGATGGGACTTGAATTTTAAGACTATTGCGAAGTGATATCATATCATAACACCTTGTTTTTCAAATTCATTTAAAATCAAATTGTCCAGCGCCTTATTTTCCTATTATCCAGCCTATTATGTTTCATCAGCAATACAATTCAGTTCAGCATTTATTCTTGTAAACATTCAGTCTCGGTATCTTCTCTGATTAAATTGAATTAGAATAGACAACGAAACATTACAATAGCATTTCATAGGCTACCACAGCACGGACAGTTTTTGCTGGTTTGACTGTTATTGGCATTAGGCCTGATACATTTGTGGCAAAACTGTAGGCTACATTGTATATTGCACCAGTTTATGGTCAGTTTGCATTGAATCCTAAATAGATGCAATTCTGAATAGGCTATATATAAAACATAGGCCTACTTCTATAGGCTACAACAGATTTATTTGCCTACTGTAGAAAGTGTATATGTAATTGCATATAGGCCTACCATCTTTTGGCAATATTTAAGGGCAAGCCCCATGTACAGTTGTTGTCAGATTCAGTATGTTCTGTGTGTGCACATTCTGGTTCTGGATCCATAAATGTGAAAATGCAGAATGCCTTCAGCAATGCTCTATTCCACCACAAAGGTTTTTTTTGAGAAGCAGGGAGGGGAACAGTGAGTTTGTGCAATGTTATGATTTAAAGATTATGTTGATCCAGTCTATTCCAGTTGTGGTGGTAGCACTGTAAACTGTCTTCGGTTGTGTCAAATGGTCTTAAATACCGTAGGCCTAAAGACTCACACATGCATGCACATAATGAATACATCCCCAGGAGCCGTAAAACCACATACGTTGTGAACTAAAAGTAAATGACATTTATCGGTTTGGTAGGAAGAGACACAGAGTAATGCAAGAAAGGCTGCTCTTTCACAGCACCATTGGCAAACACACCGACCCTCTCTTTAGCAGAAGCAATCTCAGGGAAGCAATTGGGGCAGGTAGACATGAGTATCTGTTTTTAAATGAGCCTCCTGGAGTGGCTCTGTGCAAGCTGTGCAATGCGATAGGAGTTCTTAGTGGGTCCAGTCATTTAAATTCTGTTCATTTTGTAAAGTCATTTCAGATTTCTGTTTGGGCTGAAGGTAGTTAGAGGATTGAGGTGTGTCATCAGATGAAAGCATACAATCTAAATCCACGTCCAGGGAGATTCTCCAGGGAGACGCCAACATTGCCACTGTGAACATGTCAACAAGGACAAAGTTAACAATGGATTCAGGCTGGGTTTTTGTATTGCATGCAAAAGCATGTCATGTTTTCCATGCTGATACATCCGCCGGCAGACACGACAGATCGTCAGATCTGAGGGTGTTCTGGTCCGCAGTCCACAATGCACATGAAAAAAAATCAACATTTGTGCCACTTTGTTGTAACAGACCTTCAGTAGGATTCATATTTTCATGCAGATAGCGAGATAAGGAAATAAGGAAGTTCTTGGTATATAGATCAAATGTGTGTGATTTTTGTATTATTTTCAAACGTTTTACTGTAACTCTATAGATTTCTATTTTACTGGTGAATGAATCAAAAGTCCCTCCACATACCACTTGTTTTTAAAATGGTTGCTACCTTTTTCTAGCTTGGATATAGCACGAATAACAGCCTGGCTGTATTGTTGTACTTCCACAAGCGAGCACCTATAGTACTCCAGTATATACTCTAAGAAGACATTTTAAAATAAGAATTTCCTGACCTGTCTCAAGTCATCTTTGCATCATTCTAGATACATGAGCTTGAGACAGGATGGCTGTGCAGCCATAATCATGCGGTCCTGCATCTTCAGGTGGTTCATTGTGACGTTTAGTGTACAGACGCTGACACTGATTTTACATTTCCTGTCTGTTTCCTGAGTGGGGTCGAGGAGACGGGTGTGTGGTTCAGAAGGGAAGGAAAGCTCCCCATCACATGAATTGAGCCACA
Organism: Sardina pilchardus; assembly: GCF_963854185.1. Taxonomy (NCBI): domain Eukaryota; kingdom Metazoa; phylum Chordata; class Actinopteri; order Clupeiformes; family Clupeidae; genus Sardina; species Sardina pilchardus. The sequence continues at coordinate 13,571,446 of NC_085011.1, forward strand.
AATGACTCTACTGTACACCAGGATGCTCCCACTTTCATTGCCCTCACGGTCTTTCTAATGTACAGTATTAATAAGCACCAGAACAATCAACGGGCTAACCTGTTTTGTCGGATAGCATTGGATGTATAGTGTTTTATTGTGTTAGTGTTATATAGTGTTTTACTTCATTGACCTCATACTAGGCTAGGGCTGCACAGTTATTGCAATCACAATATGACCCCAACACAATTACCTAATTTCACATGCTACAAAAAATCGGGCACAGTTCATTTTGTCACATTTATGTCACCCTCCTTGGCTGTGCCACTTCTGATTGGTGGGTGTGGGCTGTGCGTGAGGAGCATATCAATTCTAATTGTTGAGCTTCACAGTTGGTCAGGGGTGCTGTAATTACTTCTTGCGCACTGGACTTGCTCACCAATCAGGGGTGGCACACAAAGAGACATTTGGAATATTGAACTGAATCAATTCCCTGAGAGTTCATGTTTGCAAATGGCAAGATTCGCAATATCTGTCAGAAAAATTGCAATTAGATATTTTCTCCAAGTCATGCTGCCCTACTTCATACAGACATCACTAATCACTACATCAAAAGGTCATTGCAGTTCACAGACATTTAATTGTATGTAGCCCTAGAGCATTCTTGCGTTCAGTGCCATATCAGACTCTGCAGTCTGTTTAATGTTGCTTTTGCAACTTTTCTTGGAAACAGGAAGAGGATTTTGCCAGTAATAATGTTTGAGAAACAAAAGTACATCACCAGGGCATGTTGCCGAAAGGAAGTTAGATTGAGCCATCATGAGTGTCAGTCATAGACTTTTCTTGGCTCTAGGTATTAGATTCTTTGTAACTGTGACGTCTGTTAGAACACCCGTATTCATGCTGGCATCAGGTCTTTTTAGTGTGTGTACAAAATGGCATTGCTCTAGTTCCCCTCCCTGTGTCTCCTTGGTTGTCTACAGAGAGACTGTTCTGTTTGCTACTGTATCAGTGCCTGCAGATTCCGCTGTATGTGTTTATTGTTCAGTTAAGCAAATGGATTGGAGAGATAAAGCTTCAGAGGGAAGTGCAGCCTCAGCTGGAACCAGTGGAGAGTGATGTGTGTCCACTGATAAAGATGCACAGGGCGGCACCATTACTGTCGTCGTCTTCACAAGGGCTTTGAATGATTGTGAAAAATATATGGGGGAGTTGTGTGCGTGCGCTCAGGTTGTCCAGAGTAGACAGTGCCAAACCAATCAAAGGTAAAGGATGGGGGAGTGTAGATGTTGCCTGAGCTGTCTCATTGGTGCTGCTGTCAGTGGTTTTTGGATAAACAGCAATCAAAAACTCTGTGTGTGTTTCTGTGGAGCGTGTTCTGAAATGGTCTGATAAGCATGTGCCTGTGACGATCAAGTCTGAGAAACATGAGCCTTTCCGTTAGGACCTAAGAGGAGCAGTTAAGCGTAGTTTATTGTTGGAATAACAACGCTCTTCTGTTGTGCTGCAGGTGTACAGTGTTAGACAGCACACAGGCTCCCAGCACTCACATTGTTTACGCAATTACATGACCTTTAGGTCATCCTTCGCATGTCATGTATTCACTGAATAGAACAACCATCAGATGTTTGCAATGTTTTAAAGAGCAACTTCCTGAATGGTTTTTTAACACCAATCCAAGTGGCACTGGAGATTTCACGTTCTTGCTGTATGGTTATAATTGTGTTAATTTTGACACAATGCAGTAAGTCACTCAGTGCCCAGTATGTTTGTGACATAGAGTCTGAGGCCAGTGTTTGACCAAGAAAAACTTGGAAACATACCGGAAGTGTGTTCGAGTGGACATCTGGAGCATGTTTTTCAAGTGGCAGGTTCATATGGTATTGCCCAGATGGCCTCATGCCTTTCCTCGAAACCCTCATGTGAATGGTGCTCATGTGAGTCAATGTCATCAAAAGTCACATAGTGAAACTGTGAGGAAGTTGACATGGGGCTAAAAAAACTAATGCCTGTAAGATCTCCTCCTCTGTCAGACCTCAAAGCCCTGTGTCCTTGATGTAGAACTTTAGTGAAGGCTTCCCTGCACATCAAATTGACTGACCAGTGTGTGTGGTATCTGGGTCTGAGCAGAAAAACCCGATCGGTTTTCTATTGTCTAATGACGCATAATGTCAGTCAGACAAGCAGCTTTTTCTCCTGAGAGCATTTGTCTATTATTACCTGTTGGCAGCGTTGGCATCTCAAAAAGCGACAATTACCTCATCTTTTTGCTAGCCTGTTCAGCGCTGCTCTAAACTCTAATGAAGTAATTGTATCTAATGGCTATTAGGATGTGCGATATTATGTTGAAATTAAAAGCTGTCCAATTGACATTTACCTCTGAAGAGAGATTGCAGCCATATAGGCCTACTGCTTCCCTCCTTGTTTGAGGCTTGCTGTTTGAAGTTGAGGGAGAGAGTTCAGATACACTGTCCAGTGAATTATCAACATTGAATTGTTAGCCATCTCTGAGATCTTATCTGTGTAGCAACTGTCATGTGGTAATGTTTGCTAGTTTGAGACAACGGCATAGGAAGTGAAACCATTCCTCAAGCCCTTGTAAAAATCCCCCTGTTACAGTTGAGGCACATATTGAAAGTGTCCTATTGCCTTCTATTCTCCTTGCTGTGTGAATGCTTAGTAATATAGTTCAGAGAGCTGATTAATCAAAATGAAATTGGAGGGACCAAGCAGTGTTGATCAAGTGTGCCTGACTGAGTCAAAGTCCAATCAGGCGGTTGCCAAGCAGATGGCGGCGGATACTGATATGCCATCTCTGTTTGTTTGTAGAGACCAACAGTCATGCTTCACTGCCCCAGTCCAGCTGTGATTGCCGTTCTGGAGCCGGCCTCGTTATAATTATGAAACTTTGCATGTATGGACCACTGTTTATCAGGTGAAAATCATCATACAGTACGCTAAGTCCATAGTGATCTTCCCTCTGCGCGCTGTTTTTCCTGTCAACAGTCCCCTCCTCCATTTCCTCTGGTTCCATAGCAACAGAGCATACCTTAAGGTCAAGGAACAGAGAGATTAAGTTCCAGTATATGACGTGAAATCGATGATCTTTCTCAATGCCTTACTCCCTGTAGAAACAAATAAAAAATCCTGTTGAATTCCACAGGGTCAGTGTTGTGAAATGAGACCGTGAGATCACAAGCCTTAAACGTTTTTTGAAATTTTAAAAGGCTTTCGGTGGAAAGAAAATGCAGTGTGGCTTCCCAACCGTGATTGACATTTTTGAGAGCCCTTGTACCTCATTCCTCATGTTCCTCTGTGATTGCAGCTTCTCTCTTGCAGATATACAGTAAGACGTGTTGTTTTGCCGATAGGTTGGCATTTTGCCTCTGCTCTCAGTTTTCTAGCCCTGTCATTTTGCTCTGCTGGCAAAATATGTAATCAGCTGCCACACTGCCCTGTATCCTGTCTAAGAAGTTATGGCTCAACAGTCAGGAGAATAGAGGAAACACATCTTTGAATATCCTGTCAGAGGTTAGAATCAACTCTGGGAATCTCTGGCTGCCTGCTTGCATCTGCATTTTTTTTAATGTTCACAATTTAAATTGTATAGTGTCAAGTGCCAAATAACAGTGAGTCTCACAAACAATCAGTAAATGCTGTGTCAAGAGAAGAAGCTCCATGTCCTGTTCTCTTCAATCTTCTATGAACTCTTTGCTTGTTAATATGCACCTGAAGTGTTGAAACATGTTGGCGTCAGAAAATACTTTTTCAGTTATTCTTGATAAACCTGCTATGGCCATGGGAGGTGTTTATGTGTATCATTGTAGCCATGAATCACTCCTCTTTTAATTCATTGTCCATGCCCTTCTGACACTGTGTTACTCTTCAGACAGGTTCTATCATAATTTCCTGACTATTAGCCACGGCTCATACATTGATTTTGCTCAATTTCTTCAGCTATGAGGTTAATACATGGGGGCAGTTAATATGGTGTTAATATGGTTTTGTTTCTTTTAACTTGCATAAAACACTGTCCTGCGGCTTATACACAATGGTTATGTTTTCGCTTGGCGGAGGTCTGCGCTCTCTGAGTGCTTTTCTAGTTTGAAATGTTTTGTCTTCCAACCACTGCATACCTCACAGAGGTGTAATATTTGATGTCAGTATGAAATGATGAAAGATGTGTTCTGTATGCAGGACAATATCTCTTCAATACTTTCTTTCAAATTCTGAAGTGGAGCAGTGCACCAATTTGATATGGAGGAATGCTGATCTTTAGTAGGTTATACCAGGCACTCGCTTCACAGGCAGGCTTGCACAACATAGGAATGTAAAAGACAGTTCCACTATGCACGATTGTCCCTCAAGATCCCACCAAAACAAGAAGTGAGATCATATCTCAGCAACGGCATGCTTCATGCATGACACCAAACCTGATTTATGAACTTGGGGCCCCTTTCTTTAGGCTGTCCAAAGATTGCATTATTGAACACTTTTTTTTTTTTTTTTTTTAAATACCTCTATGTGCTGGCTCTATAGCAGTGGCTGTCATGTCTACTGATATCTTCAGAGGTCCCATGAAGGGGCATGTCAAGCCAAAAACCTGGTTGATTTTCAACACGTTTCACGTTTGATCTTCAGACAAAAATATTACCTTAGAAGAGACCACACAATGGTAAATGATAAGTTAAATCAAAGACTGCATTTGTATAGTGCCGTTTTTCCAAAGCCTCTTTAGAATTCCATACATTGCATTAACACACTCTCTGCTACACTTATGGTGGTTCACACATTTTTAGTAGAGAGTGTTCGAGAGTGTTTTCTGATTTCTCTGCATGTTCTGTCCCTGTTCCTGTGCTATTAGTACTACCACTCTAGTTTTCATCTCTGAATCAGTAACAACAAACAACAATGGGAGCAATATGCCATTTGTTGCAATTACTCATACCATTTTGCTGTCACTTGATGGTCATTGCCAAGGCACAATGACAACAACATACAGACTTGTCCTAGATAAGGACAAAAGGACCCTTCATTTTTCCCCAAGTCTGCCCTGCAAGAGGCAGGAAGGGTCCCCTCATGCAGCTCTGTTGAGGAATCCAGATGTATGGGCCAGCCAGCGCGTCTTTCCACATGTGTCATTGCTGAGGTCATCGCAGAGCAAGAGAGTTTGTTTCCATGATCCCTCTGTCCAGTGCTCGGGCTGGAAGAGGGGAGAAAGATGGCCGCTTGATAGTCCAGTAAACCAGTCCCCAGGGTGTCACGGACCCTTCAGTGCTTTCAACAGAGCATCAGAGCTTTCGTGCATTTCTCTGGGGATGTTATTGATTACTTACTTACCGTTCGACCACTAGCCTCCAATCTGAAGTAGCTGCTGTAAAGGATGGAGAGAGCAAAAATAGATACATTGATGTGTTCTTTAGGTACATTTCTGATGACCGCCACATGGGGAGTATTGTCTGGAGTCATTTTCTTCCTGTCAAGCATTGATCGAGAGACAGAAGCTAAAAATCTATACTAGTGCTCATTTAGCCTGTGATGTACTGTAAAGTATGTGTGATCATATTACCTCACCCTGTCCCAGTGGGAATTGCTCAAAGGATGTTTTAAATTTTAAACAGGCATTGAGGTGTTTCCTGGCTTCACAGGGAAGTCTGGAGGACCCCCTTCCTTGTTTGTACTGTACACAGTGTCTGGCTGGACTTCATGTTTCTTTATGGCTTGGCTGCTCACACACTGTCAGTTCCTACCTACAGTAGCAGTGCCACAGCTGGGGGCTTGCTCGGTCACTTGACCAAGCTTTATGACTGAGAGAGATGTGGTCGTTACAGTACGTAAGGCGTTAGCCTCTCTACATTTGGCACTGGCAAAAAAAAAAAAAAAGGTCAAAATGTAATTGCTGCCAAGACAGCAGCAGATGGTGGCAGGAGCAGAAGTTAAAAAATATCCAGCTATTTATAAATGGTCTTCATGACTTCTCAGCATGAGCCGAGGTCTCACTTCCCTTACGATAAATACAGTCATTAAATGCCTGTAGAGAAGCAAGTGCTTGTAATTGGTTATGCTGCCCTTGTCAACATTGATATAAACTGATAGGATTCAGATAAAGGCTCTCATGTACTTTAGTCCTTATGAGGTGCGTTTGTGTGTTTCCCTGTCAGCAGCTTGTATACAGTCTACAGTATGCCTTGTGGCAGATTTGCTGTGTGTGCCTGTTTGTAACAGTCTTCTCCTTTGCTCTCTTCCCCGTCCCTCCTGTCAGAATGGGATTATTGCTTTCCACCCGTCATGTCGGTGGCAGCGGGACCGTTTGAGCGAGAGTGAGTGAGTCCCACCGGCCAGCTGGGATGAACATGCCACTGCACCAGATCTCTGTCATCCCCCGCGACGTGCCCTCCTCCAGGGTCTCGGGCAGCGGGAAAGCAAAGGACAAGGACCGCGACAAGCAGGTAAGAGCCCTCGCCTCTATCTCGACCGCCAGACAGCCCCAGCTCTCTCTCTCTCTCGACGAGCCGTGTTTTCACTATCACTCCTACACAAACACTTGGCACGGCAGGGATTAATTGGAGGAGGCCATTACGCGGTCACCGCTGTGAGAGAGAAACAGACTTCCAGGAAAAAATAAAATAAAATAACGGTGTTGGACTTCGCACTCCATCAACACCTTGTTGAATTGTTATTCAGGTCACGGTGGGTTGTTGTCTGAGGGCTGGCAGCGGCGCGGTGCGGTGCGGCGCGCTGCAAACGGTTGTTTACGTGGAGACCGTGGAGGCGTCGTGTTCCCCTCCCTCGCTCGGCCTGCTGGAAGGGAAGTGCGGGTGCAGGCAAAGGTCAGATCCGAGGGGAAGGGCTAACCCTTCCAGTAAGTTGCGTGTTATGAAGCGAAAGCAAAAGCAAACCGCTTCCTCGCTCTGTTCCAGTATGTGACTGAGGCTTGTGTCCAACCCCACCCCACCCCTCCCCTCCCCAAAGAGAGCTGGTAAAAGCCCTGGAGGAGAGCCGGCTCCCTGCCCCCTCGGGGGAATGTGGGTTAAAACTGGGATTAGAGGGGGCTAGCCGCTGCACTCAGTGACTGCGGCATGGTTTGGGCGCGGGCGACGCAGTGCTGGTGTGGCTTGGCGAGCCTGTGGCGTGGCGGCGGTGGTGGTGGTGGTGGTAGTGGCGGCGGCGTGATTGCTGTAAAGCTCAGCGGCGCGCTAAGCCTCTGCATCATGTGCGGGGGGGGGGGAGGGGTGGGCTCGGGTGGTGAAGGTGCAGATGTGCTGTGATGGAACAGCACGGCTCATGCCGGGGGGAGGGGGGGGGAGGAGGGGGAGGAGGGGGAGGAGGGGGGGGAGCAAATCCTGACAGACTCAAGTGTCTCATAATGGTGTCACCTCATTAGAATGTGGTTATTAAAAATGTTTAGTCATTGGCTCATCAATATTCTGTTGGATGCTGGTATCTCACGGATGGGATGAGCGTAGAGTGCTTAGTTTGATGCCTTTCCAGTACATGTGAAATATGTATATATATATCTGTGTGTGTGTGTGTGTGTGTGTGTCTGTGTGTCTGTGTCTGTGCGTTTATAAATGAGTTTCTGTGAGAGAATGAGCAGGAGAGGGAACAAACCAATGAACTACACACATCCTCATTTTCAGTCACACACACCCTAGCATGCGGCAGGTGACTGGAACAATGACACTAATAACCATTCTGTCACCAGTAAGCCCCTGGCTGTCTGCTGAGCCACAGTTTTGCTGTCAGCGCACAGAGGAAAACTGAGACACGTTGTTTTTCAGTGGAGAGACTCAAAGTCTCACAGTTGCCGAATGGGATAATGCCGTAATGCTCGGGTGTCAATAGCGGCACCTGACTGAGTACTTTAGTTTCCTCAGAGTGTCAACCCAGCTATTGTAACATTTTGCCCTTTTTCTTGATTTAGTTTCTAGCTAAACCTTTTCAATCACATTTTTGTTGGCTCACATAATCCCAGAGTTGAATTTTGAATTATTGAATTATGTGTATTTTACAGCTGAAATAACATGCCGAGTCTAGTCTTTTTTGCTTCAACCCCTAACAAACCTTGAAGCAAACATATTATCCTACGGCATGAGAACCAGTCAGTGGTCAACTAGTCAATGATATGATCACTTCAAAATGTGCAGAGCATGTTGATAGCAGATAGTGTAGTGGTCCTGTATCATTTTAATGTTGTTTTCCCTCAGCAATTAGCGTCGTTTAGCACCAGCTGGGCTCCGTGTGGTAGGGAGAGCCGTTGGCCGTGCCTGTGTTGGACAGTCTGTCGATTGGTGGGAGGTACTTCATTTGGCCCCGGCCTTTGTTTCCAACAAGCACCAGCGGGCCAGTGTTGTGTCCAGAGATCGTGAAGTGGTGTCCCTCACAATAGATGTGCTAAGGCAAGGTGTTTCCCATCCACGAGCTCTCATCACGTCTTAGTCACCTTCAGGCTTCAAGAGCACCGGGCACTCCAATCAGGTGTTTTGGAGAGCTTGAGAATGTTGCACGGGTGTGCCGCGTGTGTTTTCTCCGACTGTGTGTGTGTGTGCGTGTGTGCGTGTGTGCGCGTGTGCGCGTGTGCGCGTTTGTGCGCGTGTGCGCGTGTGCGCGTGTGCGTGTGTGCGTGTGTGCGCGTGTGCGTGTGTGCGTGTGTGTGTGTCTCGCCCTCTTTGTGTGGCCTGTTTGTGTGGCTAATAGTTCCAAAGTGAAATCTTTATTTAGCGCTGCATTGCTGTCCACTGGCTTGAATCCATTTGCGTCACTCATGTAATCAAGACCCATGCTGGACAGTAATCAGTCAGACCTTGCACTTATTTTATCTCTGGGTCCACGTTTGCGGTGCTCCTCAACATGGACAAGAAAGCCAGTGCATATGTGTTTTATGTGGCGTTGACATAAATAAATGAATAAATAGTAAAATTGTAAAAACCCATTCAAGACATCATTCCCTGCAGAAATGTGATTTTGGAAAGAGACTCACCATGAGTATTCCAAGTTTGTGGATTAGTGATTAGTGGGTGAGCGTGCTGTGTTATGCATTAGCTGGTGCTGTTGTTTTGTATGCTAGTATCAACTAAAGGGCAGTCCTCGCCAGTGTTTTGGCTTTGGGCGGAGGTGTGATTCACTCGCCATCCCATAGTTGTGCGTTGCGTAATGTGATGCGGTTCCTTGGCAGCGCTCCCCACTCTTATGGCTTACCCGTTCCTTTCCCTGTTACGGAACACTGGAGTCTGAATTCCACACTGGCTGCAGTGAGCGAGCGCCGAAGTGATTTCTTCCTCTCGCTCGAGACACGCGGTGGGCGTGGGGGTGGGAGGGGTGGCTCGGGGACATTGCCTTCCCAGAATGCAAATCAGTCAAGAGGACTGCCTGGCATTTAGTCACAGCACACAGCCCATCTGGCCATCAAAGACAACTTGTCTTTTGTGCCTCGGTGGTTGGGGAAAAAAAAAAAATAGACCGACTGGACTCAGATTTCAGTGTCTGCTGCCTTGTTTTTCCCGAAAAAGCACCCAAATGGTCGCTCACTGTTCTGCCGTTCTACAGATGTCAGGAGCCACGTGTTGCCCACTACAGGTGTGCAGCGCGCACGTTTCCTGTCAGTCTTCTTCCTCTTCCTTTCTCTTCTCTTCTTCTCTCCTCTTCTCTTCTCTTCTCTTCCCCTCTCTTCTCTTCTCTTCCCCTCTCTTCTCTTCTCTTCTCTTCTCTTCCCTCCTCTTCTCTTCTCCTCTCTTCTCTTGTCTTCCCTCCTCTTCACCCCCCCCGTCCCTCTCGTGTATTGTGTGGTGTGTTTGTGCACTGGACCTAACACTGGACATCACTGACAGCTGACAGTGTCGTATTTACTCTCAGCTTTCTCAAAGGCTACATACTGATCTCCTTGTATGTTTTGTGTCAAAACAAGAGTCTTGCCCCAACACAGTTGGACGTGTGGTGTCTGAGGCTAGCATGCAGAATGCAAACAACAGCCTGTGGATTGTCCAAATGGGGTCTCATTGCGAGAGATGAGCTCAGGTTCTCTTGATGATGAGCTGGTGGCCTTTTCCAATTGGGCCACTACAGCACTTGCCATGTTTTTTTCTATTATTATTATTTTGAAAATGCAAATGCCATGGCCAGCTTTTTTATTTGGTCTTGTAAAGACACTCTTCGGATGAGGGGACTAAAACAGGCCAAATACCAGGGCAGCCATATTGTCCAAATCTGCTTCATCCAGATTGCCTGCTTTACAAGGGTGGGATGGGGGGTGTGTGTAGGGGGGGGGGGGTCACATCATCATTTCATGCATATAAACCAGAAAGCCTTGGAGTGCTGTTGAGACTAATGCCACGAGACTCATCAAGAGGTTATGGGCGAGTGTTTACTGAGCAGTGGCAGGGCTTTTTGCGCGCCGAGCGAAGCGGAGCCACAGCTATCTCTCCAGGCCGGGTAAGCTGTGTGTTTACCCACTAATCTGCCCGCAGAGACCAGGTGGCACTTTTTGTCAGTCATGCTCAGATGCCACTGCAATGCCAGTGACAGCTCGACTACAGCACTTGGCATGAGCATCATTAAAATCATCTCTGCAGCGCCCTGGCTGCTTTGTTTTCTTCGAGGTTGCTATTTCAGGTTGTTTGGAATTGCACCTTTTGCATTGAGCAATATTCACATGAGGATTAATTTGGTTTTGTGGTCTATTTGCACTGAATGCAGCACCTGCTTAACACATTTAAGGCTTAAGATAATGTAGCCTAAATGGTGCTCTGCCCCAGAACATAGGACTTGGATATTTTTGATGCTAAGAACATCACACACACACACACACACACACACACACACACACACACACACACACACACACACACACACACACTCTACATATTTGATCTCCAAAGTGTGAACGAGCAATGAAAACACACATTAAACGCCTGAACCTCTTATATCAGGCATCCCAGGTGTCTGCCTACTGTGCTTACTTTATCAAACTTCGTTTCTGAAGCACCACCCCCCCCCCCCCCCCCCTCAGGGCAGGCATTTGCATTAAAGGGGTTTTTGCCTGCACCGCTACCTCCAGTAAGTTGAAAACGCCGCCTGCCTGCTGCTGTGCTTTAGCTGACTCAACAGAGTTGCTCTTCATAATCTTTACACTGACCCACTTTGCGGTGCACAAGCTCAGGCTGAGCCCATGTAGAGTCTCTTCCCCACCCCCCCCCTCTCTTTCTTTTTTCCCTCATTTTTCGCGAGGCGGCCGTGGGTTGAGGATTGCTGAGGATTGATGTGGTCAGCCCCAGAGGTTTGTGAGGTCTGTGTGGCCCCAGGTACTCCCCCTCCCCCAGGGGGCCCTGTACTGTGCCCTGAGGGACTCCTCATCTCCGAGCCCAGAGCAAACGCATGAGGCTCACTGGACACTCACAGGGGTGGCCTGCACACTGGGGCTAACAGCAGACGGACGCACAAGCCTGAGTGACAGCAGGAGGGGTACACTTCCCTGTGAGGTAGACAGGTGCTGTGTGTGTATCTCAGAGGGACTTATCCAGAGACTCTTTCATGTTTGATGTGCGAGCCGTCTGTGAAGAAAGCTTTTCTGTGAAGAATTGAAGAAAAGCTGTGTTGCTATTCTCTACATGTCTATCTCCATAGCTGGGCTCGCCGCATTACTGAATGTTTCACCTCCTCCCACACTGTACTGTATGCTGCCTGTGCTGCACACATCTCCTCCATTGACAAAAGACTGTGTGTAGGTGAGGCTGATCTACAATGGAAATGCACACAGTTGGATTATCCGGTGGCGTTAGTAGCTGTGCCAGTTAGGGCTAATGTTTCATGAGGATGGTTTATATCCAGCATGGTAGAGCATTGTTGATAATTGTTGATGTAACACCGTGACTTTCCATAATCCCAAAGTTAGCAGCCCAGCATAGACCTGTCATATTTCTCCTTTTTTTTCCAACAGGGTGACACAGTGTCTTGAACATTCTGCTTCATATAGCTCCCTGTAGATGTGGGCAAGCCGCTTGAGAGTGGGGTGTTGAAAAGCATAATTCGTTTTAGGAGAAGAGGACATTATGCCCAAAGCCTCGAGGCACAGAGGAAATGCACAGGGAAATTATTTTAAGCACATATTAATACACACACATTTACATTGGTGGCATTTTGACTTACTTCATGTTAATTTTGCGATAATTTAGCCAATCACATACAGGTTGGGGAATTTTTAAAATTATTTTATTGAAAGACAGGGACAGGGAGAGTTTTTCAAATCACAGTCATGCATTTCATTGTCGTATAACAGACTTCTCAGCAGAAAGTCAGTGAAATTGTCAGTGCATGTACGTTTTTTTTTATAGTGTTAAAAGCTTCAGTAAATGTATGTCATTCTGTATGCTTTGTGGTGTCTGTCTGCTGACCTGTCCAGAGACAGAAAAGGCTCTTTGTCAGATTAGCCATCTCCCATGCCCTCTCCGCTGCCCCGCTCACACCTCCCTTCTGCGTGATGTTAGAAGATGCCAGCGATGTTGTCAGACTTACTCGACCCAGTTGTCCGTCACCTGGTCAGCACTGGGCAGCTCCACAGTTATAGCTGCGGAGACTTCCAGACCCAGCGAGGATCTGTGCTCACTAACTCCGGAGACGGGCTCCAACGACTGTGAGAGATGTGATGTGATGGGCTTCTTGACAGGTATATCATGACTTGGATACATAACAGAAATCACGTAGAAGGGCCTGGATGAGAAACGAAGGCTCTTTCTGATCATACTCCTTTCTTTGTTTGCCTTCGGGGGCTGTCTTCTTTCTCCCTGTAATCTCGTGGCTGCCGAGCAATTATAAGCTAGAGGTGAGCGGAGATAATGACAGACTTTAATTAACCCCCCTAGTACAATTTCCTCTTTCTTCTGCTTGTACTTTGGCTGGGGCAAATCGTGACCAGGGAAACCGGAGGATAATATGGTGCCCCCACCTCACTCAAACCCACCACATCCGCCCCACCCCACCTCACCTCACCCCACCTCACCCCACCCCACCCCACCTCACCCCACCCCACCACACCACCCCACCCCACCCATGCCCGCCAGACCTGAGGACGCGGAGATAATCAGGCCCCTCTGTCTCAAGGGGAAGTGTGCAGTTCGGACTACTCTCCAGTTCAGGCTTACCGAGGGGGTAAAAAATGGCCTCCAAAACTTTGCTACATTCCTGTCTCTTTTTGGGAGAGTGTGGATTTCCACGGTTATCTTCCAGCGCTGCCTAATTAACGGTGACATGTTGATTGTGCTTCTGGAACTCCTGCGGTCCAGATGATTCGCTTGCTCCGCAATCGATTGCGGTGTCGACAAGTGATCTTTATTCCCCCCCCTTCCTCTCTGAGAAAACTGAGATGGGGTGTGAGTGAGGAGACACAGCTTTGAGCCTCTCAGACGGCATTAGTGTTATCTTTGAAACACTCCGAGCACTTCCAACAGCAGTGCATAATCTTTGCTTAGGACAGCAGAGAAAAGTGGGGCCCTGCATCTCTCAGCGCCTGGAGAAGTCTGAAGTTTCTGTTGCCCGCAGCACTTCTGCCTCTGCTCTCTGGTGCTATAGGTGGAGACTCCAGTCGGCTTATTTTGGACTTTTAATTTCAGTGTGTTTGTCGTCTCTGGGATGTGATATTACATTATATTATGTTTCCATGCAAAGCAAATACGACAAGAAAATGATTTAAAGGTCGATTCTAAAATAATCCTAATCCTTTTTTTGTCTTGTTGCCTTGTTTGAAATACCATTGCCACCCCCACACACATACACTCTTCATATTGTGGTATGGGAAATCAAAGATGTTTGCAAATATAGACATACCCAAATCAATGACATTCCAGAATGTTCTGTTTACTTTGCTGTTGCCATCTATCGGATTTTTGCATCAGACATACGGTAGCTGCTTTCCTTGCAAATGATTCAAAGCTGTTAGACATACAAGCGTTAGACAGGTCAGCCTTTGGTGTCTATAGTATTTTACCTTGGAGCCTGATGCAAAGCTTCGCATCCCCCCCCCCAGAATCCACTTGAGCCAGCCCTCATCGGTCTCCACTGACAGGTGCGGTGCACAAGTCCTTTGAAGGCTTAGGCTGCACCACCGGCGGATCCCAGATGTGGGGAACTTGGCTCATCACGTCTCGGTGAACAAACACACTGTTGGACAGGCTGCTATTCAGCTGTCTTGGCAGAGGTGCATGGTGTTAAAAAGTTTGTGTTGTGCACAGTATCAAGTGGAGAGCCAATGGAATGCTATCAGTCTGTTTTCCACGTCTGTCTGCCTGTCTGTCTGTCTGCCTGCCTGCCCGGGGGAATCTATCAGAACTCCCAGCCACACCAAGTTCTGAAAGCTGTATGATGAATCTCAGTAGCATACGGAATACATGGGTTTCTGTCAGTCTCTTAGTTTAACGTTTTTTTTTAAAAGCTTTTTTTGTGTGACCTCCAGGACTGTATGCAAGCTGCCTCAAAATATGTGTCTCAGAGAAACATTTAATTTGTTTTTTCCTCTTGGTAGAAACGGGCAGAAGGAAACCTGCACTGCTATCTCTGCTTTTCTTCCCAGTGGATGGAATTCCTCTGTGTCCCCTGTCAATTGACCAGATAGGAAGGCATGGCAAATACGGATGGTGGAGCTGAATTAATGCTGTGAGTTGGTGAGGGGGTTTCAGAGAGGCCTCTGCAAGTAGCGGACTGGTTTAAATAACTCTGCTGATTCCTGTCAGCTTTGGCAGTTGGGACAGTTGAAACACCCACATGCCATGCTCTATGACTGCAGTCTGGGAAAGTTAGTTTTAAACCGTATTGTGTGTCCTTGTACTATGTGCATCCGTCCACTGTTACCTAGTCTACACTGAGAGTCAGTGTCAACTGAAACAAAAGCAAGACAATAGTAAATAGTAAGGTGGTCATCATTATGGCCTCTCTTCACACATAACCAAATTGATTTCCCGTAGGCTGGCTTTATAAGGGAGCGAGGTGAATGTTTGATTTTGAATTAAGCAGTTGAAAAAGCTTTGCCTGAGATGCTGCACATCCTTGAGGGGAAAGGTCAGTTGAGCCGGGGTGAGCTGGACCTGTCTGCGCCGCTGTGCTCCTCGCTGGCAACATTTTTATTGTCGGCCATATTTTATTCAAAACTCTTCCCAAGACCTGTAAAAGATTTTAACCTTGTCTCGACTTGCAATTGTAAACCAAGTGGTCACACCCCAAGGTCTGTGGGCATGAGAAATGATAGTTTAGTTAGGCGTTCTGTCAGCATGCATCGCTATTGCTCTTCGTCAGGGGAGGGGGGGGGGGTTATGCACCTGTCAGAGGTGGGAAGTGGTGATTTCAAAATGCCATCCCATAGTAATGAATACATCAAATCAGAAGGCCATTTTAAAGGCGTATTCTTCATGGATGGCTGCTGGTTACTGTTTCTAAGGAGGAGGAGAGGACTCAAAGGTGTCTTTTTGAAAAATATTATGCAGAGAAACTGATTATCAGTCTTTTCTTCAGGGGCCGTTATTTTTTCTCTCTCAGCCATGTCTGCAATCTGTTTCTGTTTGATTTATAGATTTCTAATAAAAAAAAACACACACATTGATGCTCTTGGGCCCTTTTGAAAAGATTCAACAGTATTTTATACAATACAAATGTCTACCACTGAAAGGGAATCACAGGAGAGAGAAATGATTATAGGCTTTCTTTAGCCCAATGCTACAGTCTCAGAAAGTATCTCTGGTCATGATGATGTGCACAGAGCAATCACACGACCCATCATCTCTTTCCCGCTACGTTTTGACAGACCTGTTACGGGGAAACGGAGTGCTCGACAGTCGGCAGCATCTGTCTCACCAAGACCCCGATAGTGTCATTATCATGCCTTCAGGAGTGCTACAGAAAGTAGCGTGAATGGTGGCACTACCAGACAAGTCCCAATGTGGTGATCGTTACTCATTTACCAGTGCTCACTGGAAGTTTCAGTTTAAACAAATTGAACGCAATGAAGGACTTTGATACTTTGCAGCGATTGCCAAGTGAAAATGACACATTTATTGTGACATTTGAACCGTTGTGGATGCTGTCCAAGCAGAGGTTTTATCCTTAGATTTGACTTGCCACTGGTTCTCATGTGGCTGTTGTGTTTGTGCAGTTCGTGTTTGCCCAGCTCATTTTTATGGCGTCTTCATCCAGACAGGACTGCACACCGGAGGACGTCTCTCTTTGCTTTGTAGATACTCTGCAAATGCCATTGTTGGCAGGTAGGCAGCGGGGAGCTTACACGACAGATTATTCACACTGGCGAAGTTTGTGCGATTTTGGTTAAGTTTTTTGCGGTGTTGCCGAGGCGATCACGGCAGGTAGAGGAGAGCACCTCCAGGCAGAGGAGGAGGAGGCTCCACGAGCCAGAAGATGTCACCAGGAAAATATCACCATCTGCTCTGACTGTCAGGCCAGATTCTCCACAGACGTCTGATGGGAGCCCTTGCATTTGATATGAGCGTTGCTCAAGCTGTCTGCTGCCATGTCAGGGGAGGGAGAGTTAGGGACGGACCACACACGAGGGGGGGGGGGGGGGGGGGATGAACGGCTGTGTTGTTATCCTCATCACGTTTTTAAGAGAGGCAGGATGAGAGATGGAGCCTCCTCCCTTTCTTCCTCCGAACACATTGTGTCTCGCTGATGGAAGGGACGGACTGTTATGAAATGAGTTTTCTTTCCGAGCAAGAGATTTTATGGGGATATGATAACCCTGTTTTGTTCCTGTTATTCTCCTCCTCGGCCCCCGTCTGAAATGTGCTCCCTCGGTGTTCCAGCGCTGCAGATCCTCCCCATGAGGTCTAAACAGGGATGCTGGATATCGCCACAAGTGAGGGAACATTGGGGAAAGGTTTGGTGAGAATCACATGTCATAGACAGACAGACACTAGACAAGACGAGCAGACAGCAGCAGCAGACGAGCACTGCAGGAGATGTGTGTGTGTGTGGTTGTGGCTATCTGGCTTTGAATCAGAGAGGGTGTGTGCGCGCCATGAGTCACAATCGACAGGCAGCAGGGGGTCAGTGGTGAACCCCCCACAGAGACCGGCTATGCAGAGGTCTGACCGACCTGCTCCAATTCTGAATACACGGGAAGTGCAGTCACTGATGAATTAGGCAGTGAAGTGAAGTGCTGTTTTCTTTGTCAGGATGAAATTAGGCTATTTGATTCTCGGAGTGCAGTGAATGAGCCTAATTTGGTTTGGCTCTTGAATTTTCCAGTTAGCCATTGATTAAGTCCTTCTCAGCATTGCTAAGTATGTACCTATGTTGAGTAGATGGTGGCCAGGCCTCTCTGTCAGGCAATGTGTGTTCATACAATCATATTATTGGAAGGGCATTGGTCTGGACAGCTGGACCACAACATGGTTATCTTTTCATCAGAACAGTAGGTGGCACTGTGTCAGTTCTGTCAGTTGGCAACTTGGCATGTAATTATGTGTGGCCCATCTCTACCTGGATATCTAGCGGAAGATCATCAGATGCAATTACATATCATTTATTTTTGCCAGTGCTGCTTGCTAACTCAATGGTGGGACCTTGAGATAAAGAATGATTATTGAGATGACTTTTTTGCAGCATGTAGTTAATTTATCCGCTCCTGTATGAAGGAAGCTATGAGTAACGGTAATGCTTCCATTCCTTAGCCTGAGGTGAACTCCAAGCCCTCAACTTTGTAGAAACTCATGTGATTACATCATCTGTCACTCAAACTGGCTGAGGAAGTGGCTGACATTTCATCTGCTTAAGGCGTGTGTACACAGCCAGTGAAATTATGTATGATAATTCAAATTTGCCCGGCTGAAGCTAAGGTGTATTCTCATGCAGGATGGCCTAATTGAGGTTACCTGGCCCCCTGCCGGGGCCGCATTCAAGTCTGGGATGATGGGGTGCAGTCGCACACAAGTGGGCGTCCTCCATCTGCATTAGACGCTAGGCCTTGGCCACAGAATGCAAATGAGTGCAATTTTCATTCAAGCATCTGGCCTGGAATGGATGGCCTTTCAATGCTAATGTATGTGGTGTAAATAATGTCTCTCTCTCTCTCTCTCTCTCTCTTTTTTTTTTCTTTCTTTCTCTCTCTCTCTCTCTCTGGTGGAGGAGAGTGGACTGCATTTGTAGGAAGATGACGTTTTCATTGCCCCTGCATTCATTTATGGTCTCTCCGGGATAAGGCCATGTGAAAACTGCATATCAGGCCAGGTTCTTTATCTCGGATTACCTCCAGTTTCATCTAGGTGCCTCCTAGTCATATATCGTCATGCCTGGTCATGGCAGACTATTGTCTACTGACGCTAATCAAACATTTTTATGTGATACTTTATTAGATTGTAGACGGAAAACATTGTAATCAATTCACATGATCATCTTGTGATGAATGCAACTTTTTATGATGTTCTGGCTCTTCCCCATATTGTTTTGTTATTTGGCTTTGTCAGGTTTTATGTGTGAGATGAAGTGCTTCCTGTTTCTCTGGGGTTTTTGGACTGTGTTCCTTCATGAGGGCTGCCATGACTCTTGGACTCATTCACAATCTTCCTCCTAGTATCTGGAGGCATTAAAATGCTTTTCCTGTGACGGGGGAGGAGATTGTCTTTTGTTTCTTGCTAGCTGTGAAAAGCAATTCCAAAAATGCACACCCAGAAACAGATGGGAGCCCCAAGCGTTTGGAGGGCATGTGCGTGACAGGCTGGGTCCTCCTCTTCTCCAGAGCGGGAAGCAGAGATGTGTGGTGTGCTGGAGCTCTTTTTGCCCCCCCTCTCCTCTCTGCACCACTGCACAGGTCAGATCCCCTGTGAATATGGACTGCACTGAGGAAGTGCAGGTATATGACGAAGTGCAGGCCGCACTCCCCCTCCAGACAATTGCATTACCCTATCCCACCCATAGCATCTATTCATTTGTAAATTAACATACTGTATTTATTCTATTCTGTTCTATTCTATTCTATTCTTACTGTCTTTTTATGTTATTGTTGAGTGTTGTACTTGAGAGCAAAGATTAACCCGTGTCAGATTCCTTATCTGTTTATGCCAGCGTTTCTCAAACTGTGGGGCGCGCCCCACTAGTGGGGCGCAGAGACATGCCAGGTGGGGCGCGAGCTGACGTGAAAAACCGGAGATTTCTTTTTAATCTGTAGCCTGTGCCTTCCTTTATTGATAATTACGAGAATGCACCTCCATCTCACAAAACAAACACAAACAAGGTAATCTTGTAGGCCTATCATTGACCAGATGAAAATGTTAGTCTGTCCTGGAACCATAGTCCGAAAAAAATGATTGATGTCTGAATTTTAATTGCAGCGGAAACAAAAAAAAACCCGTTTATGTTCGAGACGAGCGCAGTAAAATTGAAGGATATCTTGGCTATCTGTCCGACGACACAATTGCTGTTCTGCGATCTCGAAGAACAACTGCTTGACAAACGCAAACACTCATGTTTTGCCTTGCAAATGGACAAGGCCACCGACAGTTACAAAGGTGGTTTAGTTATTGCTTATGTCCGCTTTGTTAACTTGATAGCGGGCGAAGATATTCTATTCTGCGAGTATGCCAAAAGTAGGGCCACTGCAGATTAACTATTCAACATTGATCTCAACAATTAGTCTACCTGGCAGAACAGGACATCAAATGGGAAAACTGTGAGGGACTTTGCTCGGTTGGCGCACAGACGATAGCAGGTAAAAGAAATGCTATCGTCGTGATAAAGAGGGTAGTGCCCGATGCGCAACAGACGGACTGTTTCATTCAGGGAAGCGCTCGCGCCAAGGCTTGACCTGAATAAGATTTTGAACGAGGTTGTGAGAGTGTTGAACTTCATTTATAACACAATGGTAGCATATAGTTGGCCCTTTTGCTGTATTATTGGAAATCAGCTTTTTTTTGAAGCAAGGATTGACACCTTGTCAATGACAAAAAACTGACGTTATTGGTCATTGATTTAGATTTTTATTTTCTCTATTTTTGAACTGATATTTATCTTTAGTAGCCTAACTGTTATTTGTTAGGCCTACTGATGTATATTTAGCAAGTGACGTTATAAATATGAAAATTTTGAGCTTGACCTATACTTTCTATAGAGCGATGATGGACAGGTGGGGCTCGAGAAAGCCCCCTTGATCAAAGTGGGGAATGAAAGAAAAAGTTTGAGAACCACTGGTTTATGCAAACCAATGGCCACTAAAGCTGATTCTGATTCTGATTCTGAAAGGAGGGTTGTGCCTGTAGTGTCCAGTGACATTCGGTAATCGGCCTTGTTTGAAGTGTGCTTTCCCCTGAGTCTGAATAATTACCAGCAACTCCTCGCCCAGCGCCGATCCCGATCCTCCAGAGGGAGACGTGGTTTTGTGAATGATTTAACGCCCTTCGCCTAGCCGTGCGGCGTCGCTGTGAGGAACCCGGTGCCCTCTCTCTGTCGCTTTGAATCAGCCCACTTCCCGCCGCCTTGTTTTCGCTCAGCAGGGCTGCTTGACCACTGGCAATTAGTGGCGCAGTCTGGCCCGGTGTGGCGCGGGGCGGGCAGTGCCCCTGGGCACCGGAGCGCTGCATTCTTCCACTGGATACACTTTTGATCCGCTGACAGGCTGTTCCTGCGCTGCAGATTCAGTCTTTTTGGGAAATCTGCCATGCCAAGGCAGCGCTGCTCCCTTTATCTGTCTGTGTCTCTCTGGATCTATTTCTCTCTCTCTCTCTCTCTATCTTCACTTCCCTCTCTTACTGTGCTTCTCTCTCTCTCTCTCTCTCTCTCTCTTTACTTCCCTCTCTCTTACTGTGCTTCCCTCTCTCTCTCTCTCTCTCTCCCTCTCTCCATATTTGTCTGTGTATCTCTCCTTCTGTCAGTGCTTATCTCTCACTTGGTCTCTCTCTCTCTCTCTCTCTCACCCTCACTCTTAATTTCTATCTATCCATCATCACCTCTTCTCTCCAATTAACAGACAGTGAGTCATGTTCCCTCTCCTGTGGTCCCACACCACTGAAACGCCCCAGTTTTGCTCATTATTTGAGCCCACCAGCTAGCACTGGTCATGGAGTGGGCCCGCTGCAGCTCTTGTCCTCTTGTTGTGACACAGTAACAAACCTCCATGAGAGTGGAGGACATTTTAAGTCCCACCCAAGACCAACATTTGCAAATCACTCATGGTGACTAGCGGGTTAATCAGTGGTGGTCTCTGTCCCAGTATGCTGCTGGTTTAATGATCAACACAGAAATTGATGGGTCGCATATGCTTGCTGCATGGATGCAAACCCCAGTGTTCTCATTCCAATGACATGAGAGCAGAATATTCCGACTCCATATGCTTGCTGTAGATGCATTGTCTGATGGTCACCAGAAACCGCTGAAAACTGTGAGTTTCCTGTGGAGCTCTGCGTGCCTCTCCGTGATGGGCGAGAGGAATGCCGGAGCTGTCCATCTGTCAGGGTTCACCGAGTGGGTACCATCTGCTGACCAGGGCTGCGAGACGGCTCCATCACGCCGTGTTCGTGATAAAGTTCCCGGTGTTTGGATTTGTTTGGACGCCATGGCCACAATCTCGCAGACGCTGCGCTTCACGCTCCGATGTGCAGCTGCATATTCTGTTGCGAGCCTGTGTTTGTGAAATGGCTCTAGTATGGCGTATTGTGTGTCTGGTGCAGTGTTTGGTTTCTTCATTTCTGAATGTGACGTGATCTTAGCCTCAATGCTAGCACAAACAAGATTCATTGCGAGGGGGAATTTGCTCTTGCGGCAGCAGGGAATGTGGACTAAGGGAAAAGTGCAGGCCCTCCTGGCCAGGATGTTGGGGGATTTCCAGAGTGAGGTGGCGTGGCGGAGGCCTGGCCTCTGCCTGTTTCCTGAGCTTTCTCAGCCTGTCCTCGCGGGTGAGGTACAGCTTGAGCGCTTCACCAGGAGTGGGATCCGCGTGGGCCCTGGTGCGCCGGTGAAAAAAAAAAGCCGATGCTTTCCGGCACGCTGCCGAATTTTAGTCTGAAGCCTTTGAACAGGTCCCTGAGGCCAGTTTGCCTTTTTGGTTGAAATCCCTGAAGGTCTCGCTTCTGGGCAAATACAGTTTTTTTCAGACGAGCGAGAGCACTCTTTAAATGTTGTTTATGTTCCACCAGCCGCAGAGAAACGCTAAAGAACCTTTAATCAGCCAGACAGAATCCAGAAAAACCTGTTAGCATGATTAGGTGATGAGGAAATGCACCATAGCTGCATGCCAATATCCACACTGTTTATCTGTTTACTGGCTGAAGAAACACTGAACCTGTACACTGAACTCCCGACGTGAGCTCAGTATAGATGACTGTGTTTGTTTGGAATCAAGCTGTCTGACTGCATGTGTGAATTTAAAAGGACCCCTTTTTTCTTCTTCTTCTTCTTCTTTTTTAAAAAGGCTTGTTTTAGTGAGCAAAAATTCTCACTTAAAAGACTTAGCAGAAAATCAAAGATTTTCCTTGAAGGCTTCATAATTTATATAGCTAGAAATTTACTTCATTTTTAGAACTCAGTGGGCATGAAAACCTCTGTGTTAGGACCTGTGTTCATATCCGCCTACACCCAGTGAACGCCGGTCTGAAAAAGCAGAATTATTTTATTCCTCAAACCAAATGAATTCAAGGCCATGGATATTACAATTATGATTTTATAGGGAGCCTGAATGAACACATCTTTGAGAATACATCATCTGCAGGTGTTTTGCACTCTTCTTTGTGTCCTACCTCATTACTATTACAAAAATAATCCATCACTATATTTATGCCAAGATGCAATGAAATTAGCAGTTATATGTTATAATAACTCTCGTCTGGATATGACCCTCATACACACACACACATTCAGCTAAATAGCCTAAAACAAGTGACTTGTCATTTTATTTGTGCTTTGTAATCGGGCTGTGAACCTTGACCACACAAGTCTCTCCATCATTCCCATTTCAGTTCCAGTGAAATTGAATGACACAGCTGTCATGTCTCGACATCCTCTTGGCCTTTATGGGTCCCCAACCACCTGCATGTTAGCCGTTTTGATGACTTCATATTGCTTTCGGTGGATGCTGTTACATCTGCCTGCAGAGCCAGGCACCACCATCGTATGTGGGTCATTCTTATCAAGGTTGCTCATAGCTGGAGCTTGGGCTTGGTAAGCAAAAATAGATCCCAAAAAAGAGGGAATGGTTTTCCGAAAGAGGTCGTTTAAAAGTTTAAGCTGAACCACCATATTTATAGTCCGATTCACCTGCCAGCTATGTGTCACGCTCCACTGACACTGTTGAGTCAGTTGAGCATGAAGGAATGCACGTTGGTGCACTGCCCTACATTATATAGGCTAGGGAACGTATGTGAATGCATATAAATGACTTCTCAGATCAAAGGGTGTTGTCGATACAGCTTTTCCAAATAAGGGTGCTGTGCAGGGGTGGTCCAAGTTGTTTTTACCTGTCAATATGGCCACAGAGCCCAATTCGAGATACTCGCCTTTCAAGTGCAGTGTTTATTCTTGTGAAAAGCTTTGTACTTCAATATTGCTGAAGTTGTTTGATGTGGTACCAAGCCTGTTTTTATTTCGCAAACAAACTCGCATCAGTTCCAAACCCAGAAGTAAATTTAAAAACATGAGAAATGAGCTGTGTTATGGTGACTCAGTGGTGAAGTTCAGCCATGAATCCTGCTCTGTCTAGAACTTATTACTGAGGATGACTATTTTTGAATATGCGCTTAAAGAAACCACAATTTCATGCTTTAGGGATTATCTAACGTCTTGATTTGCTGGATCTCCCTGGCATAGAAAGACAATATGCATAGGCGGAGGCGAGGGTAGAAATAGCAGGCTCTCCTCTAACCTCATCCATTCATTAGTCGGCTTCAGTCGGCTTGGATTTGAATTTTCAACACACAGTATTTATTTACAGTAAGATATGCTAATTTGTCATGTTTTCAATGTACCACGTTGGCTCGATGATTTTTGATTACGTACAGGATTCACTGCTACGCACACAGTAAGGTATAAATTAGCGGCTTGTCAAGGTTTGCAAACATTTCATCAGCTCGTTCTTAATTTTTTGGTTGCACAACATCCTGCCAGCCAGCCGAATGCTGAAGAAAGCACTTTATGTATGTTTACTGATGGCTGTAATTAAGCATGACCTGGTTTTTATGGGGGGAGAAGATTCCTGTAAAGAACCCAGGTGTAGATAAATCTTACAAAAAGGCTTAGGATAATCACAGTCGAATCCCACTAGCTTTAATCAAAGCATTATCTGCATGCTTTTTCACAAACCTGTGTGTAAGTATGAGTGAAACGCTTAGTCATGTGTGAGATTATTATATTCTCTCTCTCTCTGTCTCTCTCTCTTCCTCTTCTCTTTCTCCTTGCTCAGAACTATGTGTAGAAGATGGTTTTCATGACATTCCTGGGGGCTATGGCTTGAAATGGCTTATCAGCACGGTGACTGACCAATGGCTTTTAATAGCAATTAGCTCGGCTATAAAATGGAGAAGCCTTCAGGACAATATAGCTGAAGGCAGGCAGAGCACACAGTTTGCTATTCGGGGGGAGGGGATGCTTTTAGCCAAGCAACAATTAAATCATTTTCAGGTGGAAGTGTGTGTGTGTGTGTGTGTGTGTGTGTGTGTGTGTGTGTGTGTGTGTGTGTGTGTGTGTGTGTGTGTGTGTGTGTGTGTGTGTGTGTGTGTGTGTGTGTGTGTGTGTGTGTGTGTGTGTGTGTGTGTGTGTGTGAGAGAGAATATGCTTCTGTGTTTGTCAAACAAGGCAGACACACACCTTGGCGTGCTAACCTTGTGACTGAGAGTGCGTGGCCTGTTTGATCCTGGCCGTCGGGTCTGTTCCTCAGAATACAGAACGCTGAGCACTATCTGGCTTCCTGGTCGGTAGGGTAGCTAATCATTCATGCCCTGGTTCCACTTCCTCTTGAGATAGAGAGCCTCGCTGTGCCGTGCATACGAACTCCGTCAGACAGCTGCCTTTGTTCCTCTCCTATTGTCTGAGACATGGACGGAGACCAAAGGGAAATCTTATATCCCATTGTCTCCACCGCCGCGTGTATTATTGCACCGTAATGCTACACGCGCTCGGCCCGGGCGAGTAGGATGCACGCCGTGTGAATTAACTAACGCGCCGTAAATCCACGCTAACGCGCGCCCTTGGTCACAGGCGCGGTCGTTTCTCTGAGAAATGAGACTCGTCCGCGCTGGTCCCCCCCCCCCCCCCCCCCCCCAGGAGCTGCCCCCTCTATTGGGCCGAACGCTTCCCCCCCGGAGCAGTGTGAGCAGGGCAGGCGCGGCCTCCATCTCTCTCCCCCTCCGCCGCCATAAATCATCGCTCGGGATGGCAGACTGCGGCATCTGCCTCAGAGAGAGAGAGAGGGAGGGAGAGGGAGAGGGAGAGAGAGAGAGAGAGAGAGAGAAAGAGAAAGAGAGAGAGAGGGAGGGAGAGAGAGAGAGAGAGGGAGGAATGGAGGGAGAGAAAGAGAGAGAGAGAGAGAGGGAGGAAGGGAGAGAGATAGAGAGAGAATAAGAAAGAGCTGGCCTGCCCTTTGCATCTGGGGCATCCTCTGAGGAAGAGCACAGCCTCTAACTGAATTAGGGGAGCCAGTGGAGGGAGCGCGGGTGAAGGAGAGGAAGAAGGAGAGAGCACAGCGGCCGCAGATAGAGAGCGCCTTTATTTACCGAGCTGGCAGCCCGCGAATGAGTGCACTGAGCTGTGGAGAGCAGCAGTAGCAGTAGCAAGAGGAGGAGGAGGGGGAGGAGGAAGAGGGGGAGGGCTCACGGGGTGAGCAGGAGGAGGAGGGGTGGGGGAGGGGACCGGGTCCGTTAGCCAGCTAAAAGAGAGCTACCAAAGCCCCGCCCCGCTCATGAATTATTCAGCGGGCCGGCCGGCTCCGTGGGGATCAGCTGGAGGAAGCCGCCAGTCGTGTGATTGCGCGGAGGCTTGTGCCGGCTGACAAGGGGGGCTGGCGGACTGCACTTCGAGCGAGCGCGCCGAGCCAAACTCCAGACGAGAGCGGATCAGATCAGACGACAAGGAGCGGCGGCAGCAGCAGCGTCCACTGGCTCGCCAGCGTCCGGCGAATGTAGGCCAGTCGGCTGCTCCTCCTCTCTCTCTCTCTCTCTGCTGCCCCAGCGTCTGCTGCTGGAGCTGTATGCCTCACTGGCAGCGTCACCATCGCAGCCTCAGCCGCTCTGCAGCCTCACTTCCGTGTTTACAACCGCTCCTCTCTCTCTCTCGCTCTCCCTCCCTCCCTCTCTCTCTCTCTCTCTCTCTCTCTCGCTCTCACTCTCACTCTCTGTTCTCTGTCGTTTAGCACAGCGAGGATTTGACAGCAGGACATGTAGCCTGTCCCTGGGTGGGGGCTTTTGTTTGTATGTGTGTGTGTGGGAGGGAGGCTGCCTCCTCCTCCTCTTGCAGTCACTCATGCATTCATGTTGGAAAATGAAGCTTCAGGTAAGAGCCCCTATCTATGGTTATCCTGCTTTTTGCTGTCATTGTTGTTGACGTTGTTGATGTTTGTGGTGGTGAGCTTGGCAATGTCTCCGTAGCCGACG
Source organism: Sardina pilchardus (assembly GCF_963854185.1). Taxonomy (NCBI): domain Eukaryota; kingdom Metazoa; phylum Chordata; class Actinopteri; order Clupeiformes; family Clupeidae; genus Sardina; species Sardina pilchardus. Next base: position 13,597,983 of record NC_085011.1, read on the forward strand.
GATAATAGGGCGGCAGAGCTGTACGTACGTCAGGTGTTAGGCGTAGCAGTGTGTGCCCTCGGGGGTGTAGAGAGCCTGTGTTTGTGTGCTGCTGTGCTGATTATCTACCGTGGTACACCAAGGGCTACATCCTCTAGTGAGAACCATGGTTGTTATGGTGAGGCCTGTTTCTCTCTCTCGCTCCCTCTCTCTCTCTCTTTCTTTCTTTCTTTCTCTCTCTCTCTCTCTCTCTTTCTCTCTCCTCCTCCTCCTCTTCACTGGCCAGATTGAAAATTGTTGCTTTGTTCCCCACCCCCAACCTCATTGCTTTCAACTCTAATGGAGCTGTCGGAGAGCTCGAGCAGACAAGGGGATGCTTAGGTTTCAAGAGGCAGGGTGGAGTATTTGTGCGCGTCTGTCTGTGTGTACACACACGGCTCGTCTGTGTGTTGTTCATCTGTGCGGATCTGTGCGTTATCTTCTGTTTGTTTTTCCGGTCTCCATGGCGAATGACCTCTTCCTATGCATTTCTATTCTCTGCTCCCGGGCCGGTGGTAGCGCTGGCCACGGGCACAAAGTGAAACGCTGACCCATTTTCTTCTTTTCTCTCTGGCCCGCGCTCTCTCCGTCCCCCTCCATTGTACTTAACACTGTGAACTGCTGGACCGCTTTTGTGAGGTGACGCGTGAATCATTTGAAAGGGTGTGCGGCCGCTGTCCAAAGCGTGCGGGCAGGGCATTCACCGTGCTTTATGCCTGTGGCACGGGCCCAGGCAAGTGGGGCTCAAGTGGGGGGGGAGGGGGGGGTTAGGGGTGGCGTTGGCTGCCGGTGATTTAATGGCGTCGCTTCTCCAGACACACACAACCCTGTGTGCTTTTTCAAACTTCATCAGGCTGTGCTGTGTCTCCGAGCACGGCATCCTCCTCACCTTGACACAGATTTGGGGGGATTGTTTGTGTGTTTTGGGGGGGTGGGGGGTGAGGTGGGGAGACTTGGGAAGTGTCTGGTCCGGCGGTGTCCTCTAAGACGGCGAGCACCCATCTGTCGCGACGGTGACCGCGCTCTTTTTTGTGGGGGAAGTCTGCTAAGCACACGCCGCCTCAGGGCTCTCCTGTCTCCGGGCAACGCTGAATGTCACGGAAATGTCACCGCCGCCTCGCACGGCAACGGCCACAAACTCACGGCCAACTTCCGCGGCGCGCTTGTGCTAATGCTACATGTTTCCATACATGCAGCCATACACACACACACACACACACACACACACACACACACACACACACAGTTGAACGCATTCTGTAATAGGAGCGCACATACTCTCAGTGGCAGATTGATCTGATATTTTTCCACACGATCCCGGGCTTAGTGAATCGCATCATTGATGGCTGCCCAGAATCGGGAAGCTTTGTGTGAAATCCCTCGGTGGGAGGAGGGGACTGGGGGGGAGGGGGGGGAGGGAGAGGGGAGGAGTGTGATGTGGTGAGATTAGCGGTCACATGGCGCGCCAGAGCTTAAAATCTACCGGAGGGAGAAGGCAAGCGGGGACAGGGAGTGTCTTTGGCTCGGCCCAGACACCCGTCCACCGTCCCCCTTCGTCCGTCTGTCGGCCTCCTCTCAGCCGGTGGCCGGTGGCCGGTGCGGTGCGGTGGGGAGGGGGGGCGTGCGCGGGCGGGCGGGCGGGAGGGACCCCCCTCAGTGGAGGATTTGGCTGGTGGGGGCCCCAGCATCGGGGCTTACATTTCTGCACACAGCTGATTATCCCCACATTACACCCGTGTTGTGCGTTCTGCTTACCCCACAGAAAGTCCAGCGCTGGCTGCGCCTCGCTCAATTAAAGAGGCTTAAGGCCAGCGTGTTTAGCTGGATAATTATATCATCCAAACATGGGCCATGTAATGGAGGGAAAAACACGAAGAACCAGTTAGCGAGCATGTTCCAAAAGATTTTCCCACAAGTTACCACAAAAGGCCTCTTTTAAGGATTACTCTCAATAAAATTACAACACGTCTTTGTCAGTAGTACAAAGTAAAAACAAGTACAGTAGTAAGCTTAGCCCCACAGTAATGGCTGAGTCATGTTTTAAACCTATTCATACTACTCAGTGCCTAGGCAGTGTTTGGGTGTATTGTATATGCAAGAAGTTAAATTCAAATGTTAATAAACTATCCACATTAGCGATAGGACAGTAAAAACGGCAGTTCTAAATGACTTGACCTCTAATTTGAATCATTACATTAGAGACCAGTGGGAGGGGTTGTGTCTCTAGGGAACCAAAACCTCTGAGTCAACATGCTAATTAGAATTCAGTGGGCAGAAGTAATTCACTGTGGATTCAACATAGATGAGGCAAAATGTTTTAAAAGTGCAAGCCAACGAACGGGTGGCATGGGTATTAGAGCAAGTCATTCTGAAAGACCAGCTCTTCATTGTTTTTTTTTAGAATGGATCGAATTTATGAAGTAGGGTATCCACTGCATATAGAATTATATGATTATAAAATTGGGTCTACAGAGTTCCCGTATGTGAGAAAGGTCTATGAAAAAGGACAAGGTGCAAAGACTGCCCTGGAAGAAACCATCCAAATGCCTGATCTTTTGAGCTCCCCTCCCTCCCTCCCTCCCTCTCTCCCTCCCTCTCTCCCTCCCTCCCTCCCTCTCTGTGTGTTTCTCACTGTATCCGGTCACATGAAATTCCCCACAGCCCGGCTCCTAGCACTCATATTACCTCAGATGCTGATCCCCCTGCAAGCTGATTAGTGCAGTTTCACACCATGACGCGCACGCTCGGCACACACACACACACACACACACACACACACACACACACACTATCCCAGAAACCCCCCCCCCGTCCGCGGCGTGTAATATGCAACCACATTTCCTCGCTGCGTCGCGCCCGCCGCCGCCGAGGCCCCGCGCTGCACAAGAGGTTGCAGGCCAGCGCGCCGGGTCCACTTCCTGCTCGGACATGTTGATGCAATTATGTCCCGAGAATCGTGGGAGATAACGGAAAGTCACATTCTCTCTTCCCTGGCGATGAAAAGACGGCTATTTCCTGCTCCTCCTTCGAGCCGAGAGAGGACAGTTCTGGTTTCAGTCGGCGAGTGGGGGGGGCAGGGTTTGCTGAGCTAACGGGTATCATCCTGTTTACAGAGAGCCATCTGACCTGGGCTCAGTGGTTCCACAGGAGGGGGGGGGGGGGGTCATCCCTGTCTGGACGCACTCTCTCCAATGCTGATTCACAGGCAACAGAGACACTGTAGTCTGTGGATCTCTTTCATGTTAAGCCCCGTTTTAAATATGGCTGCTCTTTTTCAGCCTTTGCCCTGTCATCGTTCTACTACTGTATATATTCACAGTGACAGGCATAAGCCTGACTTCCTGTGCGATGTGATTGCACCCCATCTCCTGTCAACAGCTCCTGTGCTAAATCCTGTTTCTTTGTCAACAGCTCCTGTGCTAAATCCTGTTTCTTTGTTTTTTCAGCACACTGTCGCCAGATCAAATGCTCGCAAACAAAGTATGAGGACTTTGTCATTACAGTGTGTCGGATGTGAACGTGTGGTAGATTAGACAGAAACAGGGGGGCATCTTCTTTGTTTACCTGGCCTCTGATAGTCTCTTGTTCTAGTCAGATGGCGTATAATGGCTGCAGGCATGGTTAAATATAGTGCAGTGCATCAGGCAGGCAGGCAGGCAGGCTGCGTGACTCTGTTTTGGGCCTCTGAGACCATGCCTCCAAAACATACCGCCCGAGAAAAAGAGAAAAAAAAGCGAGTGCTCATTTTCTGTGGAGACGTTCCCCCTTTTCATGTTTTCATGCTGAATATCGCTTGAAATGAGTTTGATACTTTCGCCCAGACTTCCCCCGCTCTTACTCCGCTTTGAGAGTTTCACCGAGCAGAGATAGCTGGGGATGGACTCTGTCACACTTGAAAGCATGTCATGACTATCAGCTCACCAGCTATGCGAGAGCATCTCTCCAGACATGGTTGTTGGTGTGTTTTAATAGCTAGCTCATCTTCCTCCATGGCATGCACTTGCCATATAAAAGTAAGGGCACTATAAAAAAAAAAAAAAAGACTGTTGCCTGGGAGGTTGCTTTCATGTAATGAATAGGCTTAACATAAGCAAGTAGTGTTTGTGTTTGATAGCATTCATACATCTGAGTGAGTTCCAAGTGTGGTGTGTGGAGTGAGTGTGTGGGGCGGTCACGGTGTGGGGAGAGGTTAGCATGGCAGTAGCGTTAGCGTATCATCGCTGCGTCCCGGCCTAATCCCCAGATTGATAAGCAGAGTGAGTGCCTGGCGGCCTGCTCCTCCAGTCAGTGGGGCTGGTGGGGGCCGGTTGGTTGCCCACGCTCACGGTATCTCCGCGTGTCCTCGGCTGTCCTCTGAAACGGAGCGTCGGGCGGCTTTATCAGGGCACCTCAGAGAGAGTCTCCCTGGCTGATCAGTGGGCGAGGCTGTGAACGCCGACGTGTCATGCGTGTGTGTGTGTGTGTGTGTGCGTGTGTGTATTTGTGTGTGTGCGTGTGTGTATTTGTGTGTGTGTGTGTGTGTGTGTGTGTGTGTGTGTGTGTGTGTGTGTGTGTGTGAGTGTGTGTGTTTGTGCATGGCTGTGTTTGTGCATGCCTGTGTGTGTGAGAGAGATGGGGGTATGGAGGCACCGTGATCTGTGACTCACCGTTTTTTTACTGCCAGTCCTTTTGAGCACGCCCTCTAAAAGAGGCAATGTTTGTCTGCAGACTAAATTCCTCTTTCCGTCTCCTCTCAACCCGTCCTCATTACCATTCAGGCTCTGATATCTCTCTCAACACTAGCAAACATCATTTCACAAAGTGGTAAAATACATACCCCAACACAGTATGCCACAGTCACCTCAGATAACACACACACACACACACACACACACACACACACACTCACACACACACACACATTCATACCATTTAACCATTGCTGATACCACTGTATGTCTTATTGCAAAACTCATTTTTATCAGCAGACCTTACTGGTGTTTTCTATGAATGAGCAGACGTCATATGCTAATGCAAATACTGTATTTAGCACAAAAAGTTGGTTTTGGTCTCTTGGACGTGTGGCTCTTGAGATTTCAGAGTTTAAGCATTGGGTTGTTGGTGGCATGATAGCGTCTGGAATCTGTCTTCAGTTGGCCACTGAACTCCATTGAACTCCATGGAATGTATTCTAGAAGACCAATATGCTTTAACACGTCCAAATATTTCCCCAAAAATTCAGCTCAGTGTACAGTACAGCTTGTGCAATTCATCTCGTCTTGCTGTGGATGTGACCCTCATGTTTCTTTAGCAACACACTGAATAGAACAGGAATAGAATGCATGCCAAGTGTGTGATTTGAAATGAATTATCACTTCAGTGCACATGAAGGGGCTGCGCTCGTATTTGATGGGATATCACCCAGACATCCGCCCGCCTGCCCAAAAGGGTGGCTGGGTGATGAGGTTGAATAATTTCTCGCATTTACGTTCCCTCCCCATTGTGCTTCACAAACCTACACTTTTGTCTGATTGTGTTCCACAGCAGGGACTGGGCATATACTGTAGAAACTCAATACTGCTGTCCTCTCTGCAAATCTTCCATTGCAAGACTTGACTACCATCTTCTGAATGGTTTTATTCAGAGGTTCTTCACAACAAAGAGAGAGAAAAAAAACCCAGATATTCAATTTCCTCCATGTTGATGTTAAAGGAGTGCTTTCTCTCGGTCGGAAAAGAGACTTTTCTCTGATTGGCCTTGAGCTCTAATGGCAGTCCATCCTTCACACACCCACACACTCGAGCAGAGATAGTGTCAGATCGGAGCCTAGAGAGAGACTGAGATCTCAATGGGGAAGCCAATCCTTTTTGGCAAGGGCTGGTTTAGATGTCGGAGTGCGGCCGGGACCTTTGCAGATGGCAATCGGCGCCGGATCCCTGCGCAGTCGGAGCTGCCGATGGCTTGAACTCTCTTCCAGGGAAGGGTCAGTCCTCGGCATGAGGCACCAGAGAGCTCTGCTGCTCATACTTCCCAACCACCGACAGAAGAGCACTAACTCTATTGAAAAGCAGCATGCTTCACATTCTGCCCACCAAAATGTCACACCAGTTGTGTGCGTGTGTGTGTGTGTGTGTGTGTGTGCGCGTGTGTGTGTGTGCTTGTGGCTGTATGTGATTATGCCACTCAGATGGCTGCCTAGGTCGGCTCCTCTCGGCACACTTCCAGAGCCATCTGACATGCTGTTCAGGCTCACCTTGAGGCCCCCATGTAACTGAATTGGCATGGTGCATCGACAGAACAGACTGGGGACGGAGCCTGTGTCGCAGACATTATCCTCCCGAGATTGCACATTTTTAACCATACCACCAAAATCCATCTTCTTTCCCATGGAGATAATTAGGCTTCTAACCCAGGCGCTACAACACTGACTTAACTGAAAGATCTGCAACTCTCGCCATGACAGCATAATGGTATTAAATTAGCTCCAGATACTGTCATATCGCCCCAGCCTAACAGTTCAATTTCACCAGACTTCACAGAATTATGTAACATGATAAATCAGTATGATCCACGGCGAAGCATCGCATTAAACCGAAATTCCCAAAAGCATGATTTTTGAGGGAAGAGAATGAAACAGTGGTCACTGAATGGTTTTGAACTGAAGGCCCAGAACATGGTTCCGTCCGGCGGCTCATGCAGCTCTCTTTGACCGGACTCATCAAAGTCAGAGTCGTCCGTTCTGTGCTGAGCTTCTCTTGTTCAAGCAGAGGTGGGAGATTTGTCACAATAAACCCCAACAGCAGTGTTCGCCGCCTGCAGATTTTGCATGTCAGCATGCATCACTCAGGAGAATTGCCTCTCCTTTTCAACTGCCTGTCAGCCTGCTGACAAGGCAGCCAACAGAATCCCAGTGAAACAACGTGTTGGTGGCTTTTTTTCCACTCAGCCGTAGCTCGTAAGCTAGTGTTGATGTGTCCCTTCTAATCTGTGCAGTATTGAAAAATGGCCGCCCTTTGCACACTCGTAGAGAGAGAGAGAGAGAAAGAGAGAGAGAGAGAGAGAGAGAGAGAGAGAGAGAGAGAGAGAGACCGTGTTCTGTAGTGTGGTCTCTGTGCGTCTGCTGCTTGGCTCTCTGTGTCCCTGTGCTTTATTCGAGTCCAATCATCCCGTCCTGTTATTCTCAAGGACTGCCCATGTATTTGCAGCCTCATTATATTTGAAAGCACTCATGGCAACCTTGGATACTGGCTCATTATTCCATCTCAGATGGACGGTAAATTGAGGGCACATATCGGCGATGTCCCCCTGTTAGCACAGCCTCATTCACACAGCATAAATCACTTGAATGGGTTTGTTTGCCCATGTTTTTCCCCTGTTGCACTGTGTACGGGTTTGCTGCATAGATAGTCCACCATTAATTCTGTGCACCACTTTCTGTGGATTCCCGTAAGCAAAGCAATGTTGACTGTTTTTTTCTGCAGCTAGACATCCCTTAGATATAATGAAAAGAAAATCATAAGTTCTGTATCATTAGAGATGAATTGAAATTGTGGAAGATGAATGCGGTCTCTTTTTTTTAATCAGAAACAATAAGCCTGTGCTCCAGTTCTTCCCTATGCCTAAGATGAAGGTCAATACTCTGATATTCTCAGTGTTAATGCTGCAGAGGAGACTGGAGTTTTGTTTTTTAGCGTCAGCCACTACTGTTTGATTTGCAGAGGCCTCCCTCTGCCCAAACCAAGGTCAATAATTCAAAGCTCACCACGATACAATTTATTGCACTGCAATTATGCTCATGTCGGTTTCTACCTGGGCAAGCTGAAAATCAGATGTATGTGTTTAGAGGTGACTCATGCTCGCTGTTATCTTTGCTCTCTCTTCTCTCTCTCTCTTTCCTCTTCTCATCTCATCTCTCTCTCTGTCTCTCTCTTTTTCTCTCTCTCTCTCTTCCTTCTCTTTCTCTATGTCTGCTCTCTCTTTCTCTCTCTCTCTCTCCTTCCTCTCCCTCTGTCTCTGTCTGTCTTGGCCACTTGAAGCCTCCTGAGGCTGCAGCGTGCTGCTTGTTGGCCGGGGCCGGCGTGTGCCTGTTGTGAAGGGTTTAGAAGCTCTGGAGGTTTCCTCTTATCTCCTGCGGAGACAGGGCACTTCCCCAAGGAAAGAGGGCTGCACACTGGCCGCTCTTGACCTGACTCACACCTGACCGTGGGACACAAGCCTCTCACATGCTCATAAAGCTAGGAAGCGGTTTCCGCTTGTTTTCTTGTGGCGAGAACCGCGCAGTTTAGATCAAGTCTAGATGAAGTATTTTAGTGAAGCCTTTATATTATGGTCATCAGTCATCAGTCATTGTAGGTATGTTGGACATGTTCCAGTCAGTATATGAGTGTTTTTGGAGAGCAAATGTCTAGAATTTTTTTCCCTGGCAAAATTGTTCCCTGTCCTTAAATGGATGCACATTTTTGCTGGGGAATTCTGCTGGATTGTAAATGTTGCATCTGTAGTGTAGTTTGGTGAGGTTTCTTGCAGTTCCCTTAGAAGCTAAGCTTAGAAAATATATATTTGGCCTTGATATCAGTCCCCAGTCTACCTGGTGAGGATTCCTGCCAGGATATCATTATTAAAGTCTTGGCAGCACTGCCAAGGCTTTCAATATGATGGTGGAGTCTTTGGTATGCTTTTACAGATTTGGTTGTTTTTGGAGTCTGTGGCGATGTTGTGCAATATTACCAATATTTTCGTGATCTTGCAGCACGCACGCGGTCACATGATGAAATAATACGCAACAGGCTGCGGATCACGTACTGTAGCGCCAGTGATTGCCATCGTGGTGATGAAAGGCAGACGGGGGGGGGGGGGGGGTGCATGACTTGAGTGACCAGAGCACTGGACGCCAGATCACTCCGAGTGAGCCGCTCGGCCCCCGCCACACTGCAGTGATGCTCTCGTGGCGGTGACACAGCGCAGACGGACACGCAGGACAAACATGAATCACGCGGCAGCTTTTTTGCTTGGCCTGCGCTGGTGGCACGGCATGAAAATGGCTCCTCTCTGTATTGTTTATTCTGTTCAGGTTGGGCTTCGCCAGTGCACGTCTCTCCTACCAGCTCCTCCTCATGCGGGGGGTTAATCAGAATAATGCGGCTTTCGTTTTTTGTTGACTTCAAATTGTTCTCCTTTGATAATAAACTTTAGACAACCATCAGTATTCCGAGCCCATCCAGAAGGTGGGCTTTCATAAGTCATGAGTCATTTCACAGGCGGTATTTTGGTAAGTGGATGTGCTGAATTCACAAAGAAAACAGGATCACAGGCATGAAAAGCATATTTGATTATGCGCTGTGCTGAAAGTTTTTTATTTTGCCTAATGGACAGATGGGCAGAGTCTTTAAGCGCATGCTGCCCAGACTCTCAAGTATTAACTGAAATGTAATTATTGTGCTACTCCAAAAAGACTATATTGGGCGAGAGAGGCGTCAAATGAGTCGTGCTGTGCTTGTAATCTACTTTTCACTACAAGCATTTAATCAACTATCTAATGACCGTTCACTAGCTCAGCCGCTGGAATGCTTGGTACTGAACGCTGAGAATGTGTACGTGTATTTGGCTTGGTACTGTAGCTGCCCGCTACCTTGGCATGCCAATAACGGAGATTGCGTGTGAGTGATGTCCACTGAATTGATGTCCACAAGGCTGGTGGAGAGAATGGGGAGGTCAGGTGATAGGAGGCTTTGCAATGCCAGAGTGTGTGATGTGGACGAGTTTAAATGGAAGCCTATGCCCATGGGCTCCTCCACGACTTTGTTTTTCGAAAACATTATTTGCCAGTTTGACAGTTTGAGTTTCATCACCGTGCTTCCCCAGTCTGTGTGTGTGTGTGTGTGTGTGTGTGTGTGTGTGTGTGTGTGTGTGTGTGTGTGTGTGTGTGTGTGTGTGTGTGTGTGTGTGTGTGTGTGTGTGTGTGTGTGTGTGTGTGTGTGTGTGTGTGTGTGTGTGTGTGTGTGTGTGTGTGTGTGTGTGTGTGTGTGTGTGTGTGTGTGTGCGCGTGTGTGTGTGTGTACATACTGTGCGTGTGTGAGGCACAGATTTTCTCATGTACTATCTGGTGGGTACTACTTCTTATGGTTAAAACTCCCTCTGATGAGTAGAGAGCAAGTGAGAGAGAGAGAGAGAGAGAGAGAGAGAGTGATCCAACATTTAAGCTCCATCCTCCATCAGAGATGTTGCCATGGTAACCCAGAGCAGCCCAAGACACACGTAAAGCAGTGCAGTAATTAGAGAGGAAAAGCTCTCTCTATCTCTCTCTTTCTCTTTCTCTCCCTCTCCTCATCTCTTTTCTCTCTCTCTCTCTCTCTCAGACAGGGCTTCACCAAAGACACCCACTCAGAAGGAGTGTGGACAGGCTCTGGCTAAGAGAGATATGACAGTAACACAATGAAACAGCAGAGGACAAGATGACTCGAGAGTCCTCTCCATTTAAAAGGCATTCAGCTCACAATTAGAACAGTTACTATCCCCGTGCAAATTTAGAGCTCTTACCTTCGTGATAGGTGTCTTGCCATCTCTGTACATGTGTGTCAAGTCGGTTCTCAGGCTAATTTGGAATGTCACATCCCAAAAGACCCGCAGTAGCCTTTAAAGTTAACCATCGCCTAACCGACCCTTTACGTTGAAAGTCACTCAAAGAGTAAAACAAAAAAATATTTTAGTTTTGTTCTGTACACTAACTCAAAATTGGAATTTTTTCCCATATATCCCCTTATTTCCTCACATTCATAATGTGTTCTTCCCTTTGTAAAACTGATTATATATGTGCCGTGAGCAGAGCAAACAGTGTATGTTTTGATCTCTTGACTCTCTGAACTATTCATAATCCAGACAAATTAGAGTCCTTTCTCAGGGCTCCAGAAATACGCAGTCTGGTCGGGGCCTGATGGGTTATATAAGAATGATTGATGGCTCATTTCAAATCTTATTCTGGGATTTCAGACATTAGAGATGTGAAATGAACAGAGAAATGTCTCTATGATGTTTCAATAACCCCCACACACTCGCAAGGCTTGAAGAAATGCACTGCGGATGCCTTTCTGTGGATTGCTTTTCAAACATGTGGAGCATTTTTGTTTTATGTTTTTTTATGGATTGGATCAGGGTTTTTTTTCCCTCTTGACTTTGGGTTCATCTGTAGTTTAAGCAGCTGAAAGTCATTTGGTTTGCAGCCACAGAAATTCGGCCCTGGGTTTACCCTTTGGAGAAGTGGCAGAAGTTCGAATGAATGTTAACTTGGTCCGACACTGTTTATGCTAATACAAATACACTGGTATTTAGGTACAGCTGGGCTACTGGAGGTTATCCAAAATGGCACACTTTCATTATTATTACTGACTAACTGCCTGACAAGCCAGTCGCAGTATGTAAATGTTTGTCACCTACTGTTTAACTGGATGGGAGGGTGCTGAAATACTTAGATGTTTGATGGGATAAAATGGTTTGTGTGTTGTTGTTTGTTGACTTGGTTAATAGCCAATCTAAATCCTGTCCTTCAATGTGTTTCTCTTCCAGAATGAGAAGCCTCTCGGCCATTCTGCAAGCAGGTCCAGCAACATCTCAAAGGTATGTTAATGTCTACCTCCCACCACTTACTGGACATCAGAGAGCCCCAGCAGAGAGAGAGAGAGAGAGAGAGAGAGAGAAAAAGAGAGAGAGAAAGAGAGAGGGAGAAAGAGATGGTGGGAGAGAGAGTTGGTAAACATATTTGCCCCCAGAGGTTAGAAAGCACCAATTCCCCATTCCCCTGTTTTTCTCCTCCACCTGCACGTCTACTTTCAGCTTTCCCTGAAAAGACCAGTAAATAAATTCAATCTTTTTGAACAAAGCACTTACGGCAATTGAAACCTCCACACCAGAAGCAGTTTATTATGTCTAGTAGGGGGAAAACATTTGCACAGTCCCATATGAGACTGTATTTAAACCTTTGATTCGGGCCGTGAGGATCTCAGTTGGTTGCTGCTTTGTTTGTAGTGCCCTATCTACAAAGTCCACCAGATGCCTCTCAATTCCCAGACCCTCAGTGTGTTGGAGAGACACTTAATCCCTTCCTCTGAGTTCTATAATTCCCTTTCTCGCTTGTGCGGAGGAAGAACACAGGGAGGAAGATAGGACTGATACCTCTCCCGTTTGTCCTGAGCTCGTATTAAAACCAGGTGCTTTTTCTCTGTGATGTCTATCTCCCTTCCCCAGAGTTGCGCCACTTTTAAGCTACTGAAAATAACCACAGAGGAATTTAGCTCCCGCTCCAAGAATGCCATCTCACACTGTCCCGTGTATCCTGTATAAATAATCTCCCTTTCTTGTTGTTTTCGGCTGGTGTTGATCTGGTGGTCTTGTCCTTTTACAGTGAAAAGGGCAAGAATGGGGCAACCATGATGATGGCACTCTGTGTGTATATATATGTGTGTGTGTGTGTGTGTGTGTGTGTGTGTGTGTGTGTGTACAGTATGTGTGTACAGTATGTGTGTACAGTACAGTATGTAGCACCAGGGTTCAGGCAGGGATCAAGCAGGGCAGTCACTTTCACTCTGGCATGTATCTCTAGCTCTTAGTGCAGCTTTACTGCACTTGTGTGCAAGAATGAGCCTCTTAACAGATAAACCCATTACACGCGCTAATAGATGTCAGGGTCACCTCATCTGTGGGGCGCTCCACTCGGCCGAGTGGGGAAAGCAGCGACTGTGCAGCCACACAGTCGACAGGATTTATTTTTTTTGTTGGCGACAGTGTGGTGTCGAATGCGTAACGCACTAATGAAGCTTCTATAAATCGATTAATGTGGAGGGTAAGCGTTCGGTTGGGTTTTAATTCACTGTCGCCGACAGCTGTGTGTCCTACCCACCATCACACCCTCCGGAATGGAGATATCCGGTTAGGTCCTTGAAATGGCAGACACACATGTTGTGCATGTGTGAGAGTTCAAGCATTAAATCGACCTATGCATGCCATTACAGTGTGATAAGTACGCTATTGCACTGTTATTAGTTCCGATGAAATAAATAAATGGGACTAGTATTTCTGTGAGTGGTTTTTCTACTCAGTTTGTTTTCGACTTTAGATTTGTGTTTGTGTTTTCTGGTTCTCAGTTTGAACATGCAGGCTTAGCCAGTCAGGCTATCATGCTTCAGGGCTCCTGCGCTTTGCTCCAGGCTGTCTCCTGAACTGATTTGGGGTATTAAATTATTACATGTACCTCCAGAGATAAAACAGTGACCTGCAGATGAGCGCGTGTCCTTGGCGTGTGCCACCCCAACAGCTGGTGGGGCCGAACCTGCGGCCCTGCTGCCACTGGCTCTGTGTCCTTGTCTGCCACGCACAATAAATTTGACAACGTCCTGGTGAGTCCTCTGTGTGGAGATTGCAGCAGCAGCAGCAGCAGCAGCAGCAGCCCAAGCAGTAGCAGCAGCAGCAGCAGCAGCAGAAGCGTCATCTGTCAGGCTGGCTCTGAAACCCCCTCCATGAGCCACGTGTCTCTGGACTGGAGCAGATGACCAGGCCTGGGATTTTTTTTTCCGTTTCGTTTTGGCCTGAAATGTGTCGGCTGTCGGGAATTACAAATTGCTGGGCCGAGGCGTCGGCAGAGCACACAGACACTGTTTGCGATGGGTATTTGTAGTCCGCTCCATCATTGACAGGGGACTGTCCTAGGGCTTTATGTGCTTTTAAGATGCTTCAATAAAGCTTATCGGAGTAATGGCAAGCCTCCTGGATCTTCACAGGGTGGCGGGTCTCTGAGATCAGCGCAAAGCTCTGATGTATCATTTATTCCTCAAGGATTATATCATCAACTGCTGCAGGATGAGCTGAAACTGACGCACGTATCGGTCACGCAAACACTCCTTGATTGTGTTAACAGTATAGTAGCTTGGAATGTGACATATGCAGTGCTCTGTTTGTTTTCCACTATAGAGTAACTTGAGTGAAGCCAACCAAGGCCATCACTTAGCATGTCAGTGAGCCAATAAAGCATAGTAGAGCATTGACATAGCATAACAGTTTCTTTAAAGGCACAGTGGTACGTAAGCCTGGCTAGCTCTCAGCTAATGATCTAAATGATTGCATAGTGCTCGCTCCAACAACTGGATTGTATCTTACTATATATTTGCAACCCTACATACCCTCCCCTCATGTAAACAATAAGTTTAGTCAGAAAATGACAGAGGCTAAAGACTGCATTTAGCATGAAAACATCCCTAGTTGAAAGATCCACAGGTTTCTATTAGGGTTTCCATCAACGTCGTTTTGATGTTTATGTTACATTAACTAAGGCGAGACAGACTAAACCCCTCGAGAGGGTTTCATTTAAGCACTGAAGCTTTTGAGCTTGCGGAACGTCTAGCCACCTTCAAAGTCGACTCGAAAGGATATAGCAACAGCCAGTGGAATCGTTAAAAAGCCTTGTGCCTTCATCCCGTAGTCTGCTCCATCACTTGCCAGTGCTCCATGTTTTGACGCCGGGGCTCCTCTCTGGGTCCCACTGTCGCTCTCCTCCATGTCTGTTGATGCTAATGATGGAGGCGAGTTTCTGGAGCGCGTAATTGTGTGCTGGCTGGCGGTGCTGCTGCTGCTGCGGGGGTCAGAGGGGGCTCCTGCTGAGTTTGGAGCCCAAGCCCTGATTAGCTCCTCGGCTCCCACTTAAACTACTGTACAGGAGCCCCTCACCACCACCACACACACACACACACACACACACACACACACACACACACACACACACACACACACACACATAGACATAGACACACACACACACACACACACACACACACACACACACACACACACATAGACACACACACACACACACATAGACACACACACACACACACACACACACACACACACATAGACACACACACACACACACACACACACACACACACACACACACACACACACACACACACACACACAAACACACATAGACACACACACACACACACACACACACACACACACACACACACTGTATGACCACACAGGGGTCCACAGGTTTACAAGTTTGAGACTTGCTATCAGGCCATGGCATGTCTCTTTCCATTTGCCTTTAGTCTCTCTCAATCTCTTTTTGTCTTTTTGGACATCGCATAACAATATCTCGTTGTCATATCACAGAGCATGTATAGGTGGTTGTTGTGATTGCTGAATGTGAATCTACATGAAGGGCACGTCCACGTCAGATTCTGTCAGATTCTCACATACATGGTTTACTTTCAGCAAGTGGAAAACATTCCACCCTTACTGTACAAGAATGTAGTAAAAACCAAAGCATATACAGTAGGGCTAGTTTGTGCTTGTGTGTGCCTAGAGATGACGCTTCTGACATTCATATAGCTTATGGCGCACTGTAGCCTATACATTTACGGAGTAGCCTAACTGTCATGGCATTCCACACAGGTTTCTATTGAAAAGGTCAAAATTTGCATCAAAAAAGTTAGATGGGAAGTCAAATAGCGCCTTTGGCGATGTCATGTCCTGGGGGATGTAACTGTATTGGTCCTTATACATCAGAAACATACCTCTGAAGGGTGAGAAAGAAAGCTGCCAGGCCTATACCATGTTACAGATACCACACATGCTCTAACGCTGCCGCAAGCACCAACCACGCAGAAACGGTTCATGAAATACAGCTTCATAGTCCTCCTCTCTAATAAGAAAGCTTCTTTACTTGCTGTTTGAGCAAATTCCCATTGAGACTCGTATGTGGAGGTGTTTCTCTAGCTGGGGCTGTGAGTGCTGCATGTATATGGAGAAGGGTGCCAGAGGTAAATTTGATGTGGGCGTCAGACCAGTCTTCCTGTCCTCTAACGCTGCGCCTCCCATCCCAGCATCAGGGCTGACTAAATATAGAAGCCTATTTATGTGATCATTCTTCTCATTCCAGGCACAGAGGGGTTTTTTTTCCCTTCAATTTCTTCAGCAGCAGCCTCCAGTTGACACGACTGTCTGATTTTTGAACTGCTTTGAAATAAAAAACAACAACAAAAAAAGATAAATAAAATAAGTCATATTCGTATGCTCTTCTTCATGGATTTTTTTTATATGTGTGTGTGTGTGTGTGTGTGTGTGTGTGTGTGTGTGTGTGTGTCTGTGTGCGCCCATATGTGTATGTTTGCTCTTCTAAAGAACACTGGTGTGCACACTCAATTCTTTATTGATCCCAGCCAAGCCCTGGGCTATAAATTCTTTGTTGGTTACAGATTAAATCAATAGGTAATTAGTGCCAGCCCTAGATGGAGGAATGATGCAGACAGTGTCTGCTACCTATGTGATTGCAATAAAACAATATCAGTGTGGCACCTGGCAAGACCAGTGGTGCTCAAGTAAATGAATAAACCAATGAAAACTATCTTTCTCTCTCTCTCTCTCTCTCTCTCTCTCTTTCTCTCTCTCCTCTCTATCATTATCTAGGCGGGCAGCCCGACATCAGTAAACGCCCCGAGCACGTTCTCCCGAACCTCCGTCACCCCTTCCAGTCAGGACATCTGCAGGTATGTTCAAGCTGTCACTCTGTGCGCTGTGTTGTCCATACTACCAGCAGCCGCCCCCTAGCGAGCGGTGGGACATGCCCGGACATGCCCCGTGTATAGTGTATAGTGCAGGGCGGAAACCTTTGCTTTTAAGGGTCAGGGTTCATGTGTTTCGGACGGGCGTCTGACCCCTCCGTGAGTTGTGGAGGCCGCTCTCACTCCCTCTCGGCTCTCTCTGTCCTTCCCACCTGTTGAGCTCCTCTTGTTTGTTGTCACCACTTGCATGCCTTTTTTGGGTTTCATTTTCTCTTCTCTTCTCTTCTTTCTTCCCAATCTCTTCTCTCCTTCCCTTTTTCTCTCTTGCATCCCCGTTGCCTGCGTTTGTGCCTTCTGTCTCGCGTTCCAGTCCGAATGCGCTGGCGCACGATCAGGGCTGCCCGAAGCCCGTGCACACCGCCGTGGTGCTGCTTAACGCCAACGGCAAAAGCGCGACGTCGTCGCCGCAGGGCGTCACCACCACCACCTTCCTCCCGCCGGACTCGCCGGTCAAGCCCAAGCCCAAGGCGGCGTTCGGCGCCGACTGGCTGTCGCTGCTCAGGGCCCCGGTGAACATCCGGGGCGACGACGGCACGCTCAAGTTCTCGCGCTCGCTCAACGACATGGGCCAGCGGATGGACAACCTGTGCAGCGGCCTTCACTTCATCGACCGCACGTGCTCGGACGGCGAGCTGGGCCTGGAGCCGGACATGCCGCCCGCCGATGACCACGGCAAGACCTCTACCTCCGGCAAACCCGCCCAGCGGGCCCTGGGGTTCCCCTTCACCCGATCGCCCTCCTTCTCCACCAACTACAAGTTTGTGTGCGGCCCGGTGCCCGAGCAGACCCTGTCGGCGCCGCCCGTGCCCCTGCCCGCGCCCGAGCCGCCCAAGGGCTCCAACCTGCTGCGCATCTTCTTCCCCTTCAGCCACTCGTCCACGGCGGGCAGCCTGCACGCCTCGGAGATGGGCAGCCTGGCGTCGCGCCTGCACATCACCAAGTCGGCCAGCGCGCTGCTGGAGGGCAGCGAGTCCTTCCTGGCCGAGGAGGTGGGCGAAGACGAGGTGTTCGAGGAGGACGAGCCGCCCGCCG
>NC_085011.1:13618124-13660624 GCF_963854185.1 Sardina pilchardus
TGTGGAGGTGGCGGAGAACAAGGAAGGCATTTGAAACGTGCTAATTGGATTTCAGGCCTGTAATCTGGGTGGATCTGGGAGCCTGTGATGGGCTTAAGACGTTCTAACGGACTGCTGCACACAGGGCTCGAAAAAGCAAACGAGGAGAACAAAAGGCCTTGTTATATTACATTCCCTTTGCGCATGTCGCAGTACGACCGTGGTGTTGTAAAAACCAGATAGCTCATGAAAGTTTAATTCCCTTTAAAAAAAAAAAAAGGGAGTGTTTTCGTATGCTCTCTCCGTGGCAACTTCTTGGCTTTTTAATGTGCTGTGCAGTTTCATGTGTCATTTATTTCGCATGTTTTCGGAGCTGGGTTGTCAGTAGTGATGGTCAGGAAGATGACAGGCTCAGATGACTGACCCGAGAACTGCGGCAGTACATCACGACTTGATGAGAAGACTTTTTTTCATCTGCTATGTCTTTCTTCCTCAGACTCTCTGATGGTTATCTCCTCGAAATAAAATGTTGTGAGCCAAGGGGGGGGGGGGGGGATATGCGAGTCTAGACATTATCATTTGCAAATTTATGGCTGTGCTGCCAAACTTCAAATAGAAACAACTCTGTCTGGTAGTGGCACATCAAGGGGGTCACTAGTATGCTGTAGCGCATGCAAACAAGATTGTTTCAAGGTAAAATGCTACACAGTATCTCCACTTTTTTCGGTAGAAGTTCTTTTTGCAGGAAGTTGTTGACTAAGGCCATGAAAAGCTTGCCGTGTCTAGGAGATAAAGAGAGACTATTTTTGCTTTTGTTAACGCTGTCTTTTAATCTCGTAAAGCCTTGACCGGATCACCAGGGCCTGGAGGCACCGTCCTGGTCATTCACTCCCTGCTAAGCCAAATGGTCCCAGACTCACATCTATTATGTGATGAAGCCTTTGAAACCCAGAGGTGTTCACCAAGGAAGAATGTTTTGGTATACCTGCCATAATGCAGTTTACTGGTGAATACGGTACATTAAGCTCAGTATGAAACAAAGATATCCACAAGGTCCTGTTTTTTTTGTTACAGTCCTAAGAGTTAGGGAAGCAATCAAGGAAAATATGCTCTGATGTTCAAAACAATGTCCAAGTGTAGGAGGTAAGCACATGGAATTTTGGTTTCTATTTAAGACTGACCCATCTGTTAAAAGATTTGCTGTGCTTCCCTTCTTATCAGAGCATCTGAGAGGAGGATTGCTGTAGAGGCCTGTGTAATTGTTCTGCACCCAGTTCCTTCCTCCCTCCCAGCCTCTGGCCATTTCCAAAGCTATTATCTACGCTGGCTTCCTGATGATATATCATAGCATACTGTAGTGCTTTTTTCAAGCTTTTGGATGCATACAGGGCGTTCTCTACTTCCTACATGCATTTCACAAGCACGGTTTCTGGTTTTGTGCGCGCGTGTGTGTGTGTGTGTGTGTGCGTGCGTGTGTATGTGTATGTGTGTGTGTGTGTGTGTGTGTGCCTGATGGTTGGAGCGTCGTCTGATGCTATGAGGTTGGAAGCTGCTCGAGGGCAGGCAGCATTTCCCCAAAAACAAGAGATGTGAAAGTGGACGCTTGGCCTTTCAGCCGTGTTTCACATCCATAACGAGCTTCTTATGAAAAGCACACCCCTGCTGCTGCTGCTATCATTTCTCTCCATTTTCTCCCTGTGCTTTTGGTGTGGATGAATATGTATGTGTACCTGATGTTTACGTCCCTGTAAACAGATATGTGTTTATGCTTTCCAAAGTATATCCAGTATTTCATTTTCTTTTTTTGATGGGAGATGCTCCTGCGAAATTGCCTCTATTTTTTTATTTTTATTTTTGAAATGCTTTTCTTCCTGCCTCCTTGCTCTCTCCTGCAGCGCACTCTCTTGCTTTTTCTCCCCCCTCCCTCTAACTTCAGCAATCTGTATCTTATCTCTCTTCTCCACTCCTCCGTCCTGACAAATGCCTCCTGTCATCTGCTCACTGGCTGTATAGTGCCAGCAGCTGGCAGCAGCTATGATTTTAGAGCCGTGAAAGGGGGCACGGCGCACAGTCTGTCTAATGAATGTGCGATCGATTCCCTTCCTAAAAACCAAGGCTCTTACCGTGTGCTGGGTGTTGATTTAATGCTTGGTGTTGGTATAATCAGAACGCACTCTGGCTGACCAGAAGTGAGCCCCCCCCACTCTCCCCCCCCCCCCTGTGCTGCCATCCTCAGACATGCCTGACCGAAAAGTTCCGTCGCTTTTTACGATTTGCTCTCGAGCTTCTACCCAGTCACGCGCAAATCACATTTCCAAAATACAGCACCTGTGGGAGAACAATGCGAGGCTTTATGATTGATTTTCACCTCAGTTTATCATGGATAAACATTACTGGCAGTCTTATCTCTCTAAATGAATTCCATTCTTTTCCGCCCCTGAAAGCTGCTCTCAGAACCGCAAAGCTAATACTCTTGTTGACAGAGTTGTCTTTGTAAAAAAAAGTGCACTCACCGCTCCCATTTCCCTTAAATGTGCTATTTTAGAGGTTACATACTAGTGTACCTGGATATAGTCAATGTGTGTGTGTGTGACTATGTGATGTAGCCCTCTCCCCTGCAGGAGACCTTTTCAGCAAGAACCTTGTCCAAAGATTTGAACTTCTCAAAAGATGGTTTGACTGTAAGTATATGTGTGTGTGTGTGTGTGTGTGTGTGTTTGTGTGTGTGTGTGTGTGTGTGTGTCTGTGTGTGTCTGTGTGTGTGTGTGTGTGTAGGATCTGTCACTGTGAGGGGGACGACGAGAGTCCACTGATCACGCCATGCCACTGCACGGGCAGCCTGCGCTTCGTCCATCAGACCTGCCTGCAGCAGTGGATCAAGAGCTCCGACACACGCTGCTGCGAGCTCTGCAAGTATGAGTTCATCATGGAGACTAAACTCAAGCCACTGCGCAAGGTAACGCACACACACAGACACAGACACAGACACAGACACAGACACAGACACAGACACAGACACAGACACAGACACAGACACAGACACAGACACAGACACAGACACAGACACAGACACAGACACAGACACAGACACAGACACACACACTAGTATTTACACAAAATGATCCCTCCCATACACACACATGTCGACACAACATACACACACCCATACCTACAACTACATATAGATATTTAGCATTAAGCACACACACACACACACGAAACAGACACACAACCTTTGCGTATTTTCAGCGAGCTTTTCAGCAAGATGTGGAAAAGGTCAGGCTCCTCTCCTCATCTGTCCTCTCTTTGTTCTGCTGGCTGTATGACTCATTTCAATTTTCCCCTGAACAAAAGGAGACTCTGTGTTTTCAGTCCAAATGAATTGGTATAATTGGGCATGCTGTTGGGAAAAAACGGGGGCAGGGAGGGCCGATAATAGTGCGTCGTCGTTCGGGGTGTTTTTGTTGAAGATATCATTTTAAGAACCGTTGCTTTCGCATTTTACTTTAGAATGGAGTGAAGCCAGTTAAGTCTAATTCAGGAGCATTGCCTTTGGTGGCAGACAGGTTTGAGCTCCGAGGTGCCTGGTTGTCGGGTCCTGTGGGGAGAGGTAGCGATGAGCTCTCTGTCCCTGCGTCTTTAGAGAGAGCATCTTTTAATGAACTTCCTGCGCGCGGCACGGCTCTAGGGCAGATGCTGACCGCAACACACAGGGCAGCCCCCCAGTCCAGCAAGCCAATCAGGTGCCAGCCAGGTGACCCAGTGCCCCTGCTGTCAGCGTGAGTTAGTGGCCGAGAGGCATGTGACCCTTTCCCAATAATCAATCGCGCGCAGAATGGCCCTGCTCGGTAAAGCCACATCGATACCTATTGGATAGACGGGTTTCCTCCCCCCAGGCCTGGCCTACACATACATATCTGTGTGCCAGTGAAAAGATGCAGCAGGTTTTTAGTGGGGATGGCAGCCATGGTGGAAATATTTGTTTTTGCGGCCCGGCATAATCGTTTTCATCTTTCTGTGCTGGAAAATGTCTGTGCTCCATTTTGTGTTCCATTTCAATATTTTATAATAGTCTTGAGTCACTGTTGATTTTTATCCTTCCTTTCCTCTCTCTCTCTCTCTCTCTCTGTCTCTGTCTCTGTCTCTGTCTCTCTCTCTCAGTCTATCAATCCACCTATGTGTTTCCGTAGCTATGTGTTCTTGTAGGTGTATGTGTGCCTGCGTGTTTTGCATGCCGCTTGCCAGTCGCCTTCCATTATTATCTGGCCTCCATGCGATCAATTATTCAGGCTAAAGTGGTGGCAGACTCGCATTAACAGGCCGTCACCAGGCTGACACACGGCACTATAGAGCGGGTTCAGCACAGGCACATCATGGAGGCTGCCTGCCTTCTCTTCCTCCCGCTCGCCTGCCTGCCTGGGTGTGCTGCTACACCCCCCACCCCCTCTTCCCATATCCCATATCCCCCCTCCCTTTGTCCTCCCTAGGCATGATTCACGCTTTTTGGGATGGAACCCATTTATCCAATCAATGGCATAACTTTGATCTCTGTGTGCTGGAAATGTTTGTGTATCCGAGATGGAACAGAATCTGTGCTGCCGCAGTGTGTAGTTCACACACTAAAGCCATTTTCTTTGGAATTGAGGCCGCCATCGCAAAAAACGGCAAGGCTGGGATTACTCGCAGTTAATGGAAATTTTTGCGTGCATCTCTGGTAATGAAATGGAATTCTTTATCAGTAGAAATGAACTGGCTCGGGCTGAGCAGCGAATGCGCCACTCCAGGGCCTGACAACTAAATGTTTTCTCGGAGGGGGGGTCCCGGGCTTACTGAGTTACAGCCTATAAATAGTTGAAGAGCCACCACCAGTCTAAGATCACACTGACTGATCCACATCAAATATTTATCCCACAGTTTAGGGGGAAAAGGCCAGGCCACTGCGGCGAGGCCCTGCACTATCTTTGTTCTGTCTGCCCCAGCTTATCTAACAAGGAGCCTGATATCCACCCAGAGTTTACAATATTACTAAAGAATTAGTCTTTTCTGGGAAACAGTGTGTTCCACTCAGATACTATTTGTTTATTTGATGTGTGTGTGTGTGTGTGTGTGTGTGTTGAGGGTAGATGTGGTTCAAAAGTCGAAGCAGAAGGAAACACACAGAAGAAGCAGGATTTGTAATAATAAAGATGGGGATTTATTTGTTTTTACCCCAATTAAGGCCCAGTAAGGCGAGAAAATAGAATAATAATAAAAAAAACCCTGTTTAAATACCGTAAAGCAAATTGACATGAGAGTCAGAACGGACAAAATTCTGCAAATAGACCTTTAAACAAGTTACCAAGATACACTGAGAACTCCATAGACACATGTCTATTGCCATAAGCTCTCCCCAGAGTCTGAAGCAGCCAGACTTTATTGGCCTGAAGCGCACCACTCCAACTGGGACATACCAACATAACCGGACAATACAGGGCTGGATCAGGTGACCAGACAATAAAAGCTTTAAAACAGCTATGATATTGAAAAGCTAGAAATTGTGTAATATTATAAATAGTTAATTCCAGCTAGCATTTGGCAAAGCCACAATAGACAGCTAATAAATGAAACAACCAAACTCTTAATCAAAGATTCTAGAGCGGAGCGGAGCGGAGCGCTCTATGATCTTTGCTCCTAATGAACGCTGATGGACCCGGAAGTCCAGCATAACTTATACACGGAAATCGCAGCAAACATTCCTCTAAAACAAACACAGAAAATGCCAGTAAGACACAAAGATGTTTGCGGAACATATCAACACGCTATACAAACATACTGGAAACATTTGCAGTCTTTGTGTATATAGTCTTTGGGCATGGGCGGGCATGGACGGAAGCTATGTGCCCGGTCACTGTGTGTGTGTGTGTTTGTGTGTGTGTGTGTGTGGTTTATTCTGTGTGTTCATGCATATGGTATGACTTTGTGAATTTCCAATTGATCCTCTGTATGTCTGTCTGCATTTGTATTTCTTCACCATATTTATATTTCATAAAGAGAGAGTGACAGTACTGCACTGCATATTCTCCATCTGTGTGTGGGAAGCTGAGGATGTGGCTGTGTGTCTCTCTCTCTCTGTGTGTACGTGTGTGTGTGTGTGTGTGTGTGTGTGTGTGTGTGTGTGTGTGTGTGTGTGTGTGTGTGTGTCTGTGTACATGTGTGCATGTTTATTTTCAAGTGCTGAAACCTGCAGCTGAATGAGAGTGTTTGTGTCTGTCTGTTAATCTATCTCAGCAGGAGATAAAAAGCTGTGTCTGTGTGTGCGTGTGTGTGCGTGTCTGTGTGTGTGTGTCTGTGTGTGTCTGTGTGTGTGCGCAGTAGGAGAGGCTAGTACAACGCTGATGTACTTCAGTGGAAGACAGTGCATGTCTCTTTCAATATAGAATGATTCCAAATTATGTTTTTATTTGAGTGTTTTTCCCGTAGTGGTGGTGGGGTGGTGGTGGGGGGGAGGCGGGCTAACATGTGCACAGGAATATCAAACAGCGGGGTCTTGCTCTAGTGATCAGATGTGTCGGTGGTAAGTGCAGTACCCTAGCGTGCGTGTGTGTGTGTGTGTTTGTCTCTCAGTGGGAGAAGCTGCAGATGACGGCGAGCGAGAGGAGGAAGATCATGTGCTCCGTCACCTTCCACGTCATCGCCATCACCTGCGTGGTGTGGTCACTCTACGTGCTCATCGACCGGACGGCGGAGGAGATCAAACATGGTCAGTCCTCCCTCCTGCCCCCCACCACCCCCCCAATCAAGCACTAGTCTGCCTAGCAGCTCCTCCTCCTCCTCCTCCTCCTCCTGCCACTGTGCTCCTCCTGTCCTCCCCAGCCAGCTCCTCAGGCTCCAACCAGCGCTCCAGATCTCAACACAGCGTTAGCCATTAGCGCAAGAGGGGGGGGGGGACGACTTGGCGGGTGATCCGCTCACTCATGAGAAAGGGGGAACGATTTGAGCGGCCTATAATGACACCCCCTCTATTTTCTCATTTAGTTTCTCATTTACACCCGACGGCTCCAGGCGCAGATAAGGACAGGACACACTAACTGATGATGCTGTGGTGCTCAAGTGGAAGAGGTTCACGTGCCACAGATCTAGTTCCATGGAGAGCAGCAGCTCCGCTATCACTGCAGATTATAATGAGAGGGCTCTGGCCCAGAGCTGGGCCACATCTGGCTGACACTCAGCTGCTGTTGGGTGGGGCGGGGGGGGGGGGGGGGGGGGGGGGGGGGGGCAGTAGGTCAGGGCGTCCTCCACTGAGGATGGTAATGTGGTACATTTGATGGAAGGAATTTAATTTGACATAAGCTGTCCTCAGTGTTCCTCCATGATGCTCCTGCTATTTTCCCCTGACGTGTGTTCCTGTGGGGGGGTGAGGTGTGTGGGAGGGGGGGGGGGGCTGCTGTCTTTTCATCTCACATGAACGACTCACTCCACAATTGACATTACCTTAATTTGATGACTCACGGTGAGCGATGGGGTGTCTTAAAGGGTTGATTGATGTTTTTCTTTCATGCTTTGGTAGATATATTTCATTTATTCATAATTCCCATAGCATTTCTTGCAGCCCTACAGAGAAGAGGTACAGTGCGTTTATGACGCGTGACCTTCCTGAATGCCGCCATGTTTCCAAAAACGGCTATGCAACAGGACTTCATCTAAATGTTCTAAAATAAGTCACACACTACCCGCTGGAATTACAGCCTCGGCAGCACTGGTTGTGCCGGGGAGTTGTTAGCAGATGCTAATGTATTCAGGAGTATAGATCCTCTGCCTTCCCAGCTTGCCGGTAGCTTCCTCCTATCTATAGTAACGCAGTATACCCCAACTCTCTTTAACCATGCAGCCGGGAGAATACCAGGTAATCTGAATCTTCAATATGTCATTCTAATCAATTCTGGCACTGCAGCTGTGCCGTGTGTATATTTATACTCTACATGATTGCCCCTCCCCTCCTCCCACCCTCCAACCCCCCCCTCTCCCTGCAACCCCAGACGGTAGAAATGATCTGGTTGTTTCATCCATCATTTCTGACCTGACGAGCCAATCATGCTGCCCCAGCATCCCCCCAACCCCCGAACACGCTGCGCTCACCTCCTCCTCTCCAGCAGACAGCTCGGCTCGCCTCGGCTCCACACCATTAGCAAGCGGTCGCGGCGGCGGGCCGCGGGCCGCGTGAAAATTGTCAGGGGTAGCGCGGTGGCGGGCGAAATGAGGTCTAACGCTTACAGCTGTCACTCACCGGCAGAGTCTCGTCTCTGACACGGTGAGAGGACCACTTGAGCGCTCTGAACGGGGGGGCCGTAGAATATCAAATCACATTACGCCTGAATAGATTACGCACTATGGGAGGCAGCAGGGCCGCTGGAGGGCCCCCACGGTGTGATCCTCCCTCCAGGGGAAGAGCACCTCCCTCTCACCTGACTTCTCTCCCTTTGCTGGCCTGGCTGTAGACAGTGTCCCCTCACTCCTGGTCCCCACGTACAGTAGGGCAGTGGAGCACCACCCTGTCTACTCATACTAACCGCCTTTCTCTGTGCCTCACCAATGCTCCCGTTGCCAGGAAGACTTAAGCTGCATCCTGGCCATACATACGGAGCCTCCAAAAGCAGTACAGTATCCCATTCATTGTTAAAGGACCTGTGGTTGATCTAACAGTATTGAGTAGTTGTGCTTCCTACAGCCCATGTGTTGTTGACAGGCTACATAGTAGACGCTTAACGTTTAATTTTCATATCCTTCCAAACTAGTGAGGAGCACAACAGGGCTTCTCGGTGAAAAATGAAATTACTTGTCAGAACAGTTCTGAATGATTTCCTGTGTCACTTTTGGTGAACTCTGCAAATTGGCTTTCCAATGAAGCACGGCAAGAAAAACATGATGGATGTTTTTTTTTTTAATCTTGAAAATCCATTAAAACTATTTTATGGAAAGAGTATCGTATTTGTTATGATTTGAAGGTTCAGAGGACGCTTCTGTGTACTTTTTTTCCATCATGTGTCCCAAATGTGCATTTCCTCCAAGCAAGAGCTCCTGTTAATTTACTTTCATTTGACACCCTGTTTGTGCTTCCAAAGTCATTAGTGCCCCTGTATTAGCTTTAGCTGTGAAGTGGAGACCATGTATATACAGTATGTTGTATCCCAGAATCCAAACCTTAACTAGGCAGACATTTGCTGTGAGATATTCTGTTGAAGAAATTATATCCCATCATTCCTCATGCTTAGTCACTTTATGATGGTATTTCCATTTAAATGTTGCTATTTTTATGGCTTCTAGTGTCTAGTAAATGCTTCTATTAAAACAGTTACATGGAAAAATTCAACAGAATATGCTGGATTCTGGAATGTAACTCTGTCCACTCCTACAAGCACATACCTCTGTATGTATATACATGACATAAAATGTAATACATGTTTTGTAAATACAGAGTATTACATTTTTATGATTATTATGATTATATTTACCCTCTCTTTAACAGGACCTTCCAAACCCCCATATTTTCATGATTTGATGATGGTATGGTGCACAGGGAAGCGTGTGTCTCATATCTCTCTGTCTGCCTTTGCAGGGATCTTGGAATGGCCATTTTGGACCAAGCTGGTGGTGGTGGCCATAGGCTTCACTGGGGGACTGGTGTTCATGTATGTGCAATGCAAAGTGTACATCCAGCTGTGGCGGAGACTTAAGGCTTACAACAGAGTAATATACGTGCAGAACCGCCCAGAGACCTGTAAAAAGATTGTTTTTGACAAACCGCCGCTCGTGGAGCCCAACTTGGAGAACAAGGAGGCTCTTGCCCCGGCACAGTCGGACACAAACTCTTCGCAGTATACAGAGACGGAGGACTACAGCATGGAGATTCTCCATGTGTGACCCGATGCCCCACGATGAGCCCACCTCCACCCTTCCCCCTCTCCACCCACAGACCTGCTCCAACTGTGGCTGTGTCGACAGGCCACACAGGGAGCGCCAGACTCTTACTGGAGTGGAGCATGACGAGGACAGACGTCTCCCTCCTGTTTTAATATTATTTACCCTTCGTCGGTTTGTTTGTTTGTTTGTTTGTTTGTTTGTTTGTTTGTTTTGTTCCTGCAAGTTGGTGGCTAATCATTACAAATCAGTGTGCGCCAGATCACGGAACATTCCAACTACTGCCATTGTACTGCTGTTGTACAAGACCTGATGTTCGCCGCTCCGAGTGTGTGTGTGTCAACTGCATTGGGTCTGCGCGCCGCTGGAGGTGTGTGAGAGGGGTATATGAGTGTGTGTGTGTGTGTGTGTGTGTGTGTGTACTGCGTGTGTGTGTGTATGTGCATCCACACCGGTTGTAATGGAGTCTTTAACAATGCATTCAAGCACTTTTTAATTTCCTGATAACCAGGTTCCCCCCATTTTAATATGAATAAATTCCTTTATATTGTTGTATGTGTGATCTAGAAAAAGAAGCAAACTTGAAGTTTTCAGTAGAATTCACATGTTTTATATAATTACATTTGTATCCCACTCTACACTCTTTGGATGAAAAAAAAGGAATGGAAATTGTAATGAGGGAAAGCAGATCACTCCGATGATCCTACAGTTTTTTTCCGAAAAAGAAAAATAGCCTATACACCAGGGGAGTTATTTAAAACCACTGATTTTAAGCCATTCATTCCTTTGCTTATAATGATTTTTGCATTGATTTGCACCTAAGGATGAGGTGGAGTCAAGCCATCTTGGCCTAATGAAAAAGAGAATGTACACTTTAGTACAAGGATTTTCTACCAGTCACTGGAGCCGGGTGATCTTCACTGTAGCACCAGCCCACCTTTGCTGATTTCACCTGTCTTTTCTAGACAGCAGATACTTTTTGGTTCTTATACCTCACCATAAATAAAAAGTATTATTGGGTAAGCGAGTTCTTCCCCTCCATTACTTTTAGCCATCCGCATGAACTCTGTCCGAAGGTTTCAGATGGACTTGAAAGCTAATGCAGTAATTTGTTGAATTCTTTTGCTATAGCCATATTCAGTCCCTAATGGCAATTAGACGACCATACTTCTATTGTAGTGCTGCCTTGAAAGGTGCCCAAATGAATGAGAAAGTCCTGTTTTTTTTTATTACACTACCACAGACAACGGGTGTAATATCTTAAGATATAATTATGAGGGAAAAGATAAAATATGGTTTGAACATGAACATGCATTTTAGTATTCGTATGCTGACAAGATTAAATAGCTGTCTGTGGATCACTCTGGAGACTGTGGTGTGTCTGTTGTGAAGGGATGCGATTTGTTTACACTGTAATTCTAGAGATGCTTAGCAACCATTGGCTGCTGCAGTACTGGATGTACTGTAGTAGCCTACTTCTCAACACAAACCATGGGTAATGCAATTGATTAATTTCAATGGCAGTGAAATAGCACTGTTTCCCAATAGGCAAATGTGTTCTATATTAATGTAAATGTACAGGGTACAGTTAACATAATTCTTAAAATGTGAAAAAATAAAGCTGGATAATGAAATGGGGTGTAGTAGGCTATTTACTGCAGTTAACAACAGTGTCAGGCTGCAGTCTAAAACATTAGAAAGGGTGAACACTGCCACCTTGTGGATAAGACTAGTACAGAAATAGGCTACAGAAGAGTTGGCCTTCATGTTTCCTATCTATTCCCTCTACTCAGACAGGAGGAAGAAGAGAGATTTTTCCAGAAACATCAAATAAACCTTTTAGGTCCTCCGACATTTATCTACAGCATCATTTTTGGCAGAAAACAGTGAAATTTATCCGTGACCTTTGGGCTTTAAACGTTTTGCACAACTGGACAGGAAAGATGAATGTTGAATAACTATACTACAAGATTTGCGACAAATGCATAACAGCACTTGACCAAGTCAGTAACCATCAGAAAGGTCAAAGATGGAGTAAGATCAGTGGGCTCATTTGTAAACAATGGTGATAAAAAAACATACATGATAGTTTCTCTCAGATATTTGTACAATTTAACTTTTTCATTTACAATTTTTTTTTTTTTTTTTTTTTCAATTTGTTATCAGAAAAAAACATTTGTTTTTTTGACACAATACTCACATAGGAGCTGGCTCCTACAATCCCCTCTTGTACTGATGCCTCTGTTTGAGCTGTGGACTTTTTCCGGTATTGTTAAAATGACCAAGGACTGAGTGTAACTGAGACATTGAAACCGAAGCTTTGTGATGTAACTATGATCATTCAAGCCAGCAAGTGTTTAGTACTGCATTCCATCATGTATGTATGTAAGTATGTATGTAATGCTTTGCTCTGTAAAAAGTGGCATATTTTTGTCAAAAGTGTAGTACTTTACATACATGCCAGGTTTGTCAAAGTGGAGTCCTGATGAATTGCAGTTTCTTTTCTGAGCAATGTCACCTCTGACAGGCTAGCGAGTGTTACTTGCGTTTAAACTGCAGTGCTTTACTACTGACTCAAGTTGAGAGTTTTCAACAGGACTGTTTGCCCCTTCATCTTATTTCATACTTTGTGAAATTACTTTTGGTAGTAACTTCGATTTTGGTTTTAAAAAAATAAATAAATATTGATGTGCTTTGATTTTAATTTCCTATATTTGAGCAAAGTATATAGTATGAAAAAATAATAAAAATAAAATGAAGTGAACTTTATACATTTTTCTCGATTTTAAGTCTATTATTTTTGGGTCTTGGTATGTTTGTCCTTAATCCCACGATTGCTGCTCAGACTCTAAATGGAGTCAGTTATGCTGCAGCCAAAAGCATTTTTTGTATCCACTATTGCTCGTCATCAAGGATTAGTTAGTGGTCCACCAATAACTGAGTACACTTGATTCAAAAGTGGTGATATGCTGTGCACAAAATGATAAAAATCTCCCTTTATCAGATCATCAGCCATGATCACCATGGCCTCTTTCCAGCACTGTGCTAAAAAAAAATCATACATTGTGATCGTGTGATCAACCACATTGCTCCGAGGCGACATATGGCTATGTACAAAAGTGTCATTTATATTTATATAGTTTTGTATGATCTTGTGTATGATTGTGTATTGTTTAATCATTTAGTTGGTGGACTCCTACAACTACATTTGTGCTGTGTTTTAAAGGGTGATTGAGCAATAAAATGAATCGTTAATTCAAATCACAGGGTGTCCGAGGAAATTACATTTGTATGCAGGACCTCGGTACAGAATGCCAGTGACCTTTCCATTCCCTTGCCTTGGCATCACATTTCATCATGATAGTGAAATAGTAGCCCGAGTCAAACTGAGGTCAGCTTTCACTCGCACCATATAGAAATTAATATTAATATAATATAAGAGCTTTCTAGTGTTGGTTAGTGAGCTGCAGGAAGTAATATCATGTCAGTGAGAGTAAAGGTAATGCTACATAATGCAGGTGAAAAGCCTGTTCACAGGGGGGGGTATAAGGGATATAGCCTAGGCTACTGCACAATCCAGCTTTTTGCAGTATTTCAGTGTGTTCTGCCTGGTTTCAAGCCCACCCATTCCCATAAATACATGTCAGTGTTCACTGGTAGCAAACAGCAGCACCTGCAGGTGTACTGTTGTAGTCCATGACAAGTTGAAGAATACTGGGTCTCCTACTGTATACTCTGCCTCTCATTTCCTAATCCCATTTTGCCATTTCAACAGTTGGACATGACCCCTAAATTCACCTCCTCTGTTGGATCCACAAGAGAGCAGTGACGGCACAGCAGGTAGATTGGCTACTGCTATGCATGTGATGCTTCATTAGCCTATTGGACATTTCATTTTTTACACATGTGCAATGATTTCATTGCAATTCCATATACTACCAAATGTGCTGTAAAAAAGCTGTTTGTCTATTTGTAGAAGCTTAGATGAGTCGGCTATTGTGATTTTCGTGAAAAGAGACTTCATTTGTAACCACAAAGTGATGTTTTCAAAAATCTGTTTGTCAATCAGAAGTCAACATTTTTGTTCTGACACCACTGTACAAGAACAGATCGAGTCAGATTGAAGTGTGTGGTATAGCCTACAACCTCTCAATTGTGGTTAGTCACGCTGATTAGTGTTAACATATCCTAAATGGGCCACAGAAAGGTCATAAATACATCTAGGCCTACACAAAAGCAAAAATGTTTAAATCCTAGCATACATTGTTCCCAATACCAAGTGAAAATGAAGGGAAATGTGAGCAAATTTTTCCTTTTTATAAAAAAAGTACAAATTCAAATGTCCAGTCAGACTTAAGCAAGCTTCAGGCTAGATATTTACTTTCAGTAAAAGGTAAGCACAACAACACAGGGCTCTGAGGCAGTGTCTCAAAGATCTCCGCACATTTCCGTCAGTAAGCTACACTGCTAATTGGCTACTTGCGTTGTGCCCACTTTTAGTATTGTCTCAATATCTGCACTATATAGGCTACTTAAACTAAATATCAAAAGTATGCAAGTAGGCGGTTGGGAAAATGTACTGCAGGCTACTCAAAATGCATAGTGAATGGTAAAGAAACATGTGTATCGGATTGCCTTCCTAAATAAAATAGCATTCTAAAATAAATGTAACCCACATGTAATATGCATAATATAATGCGATAAGGTATTATTTACAACATAATATGCAAACCTTAAACTGTCTATGCGTTTTGGAAGCGCTCTATGTTTACAACGTAAATATTTACAGTCAGGCATACGCTTGACAACTACTGAGAAGGGTCCTTTGGATTTAGAATCTGATAGGTTTGGATTTCCATCATTACATTACAGTCTCCTTCAGTTCGCCCTCCAACCGGTGAAGTTCACCAAAGCTGTAACGGTTGTGAAATTACAAGAAATATCCACATCAAACTTCGTTACCCTTCACCGCTAGCTTCACCTTTATACCGGTAAGGAATACTCTTCATGGGACTGTGTGTTACTTAAGTGCAAAGTTGGCGTTAATGGAATCGCAACAGCTAAAACAATGCAAGGCTGCAACACCTAGCTAGCCGGCTAACACGTTTTGCCTTTTTGCTATTTAGCGATAGCCAAGTTTAGTGTGCTGTAAGTTAGCTTGTTAGCTAATTTTGATTGAGGCATATGGTCCGTACACAGTGTGTATGATTAAATTGTACTCTGTCTGAGCAGTTTGAAAACTTTTCGAGTTTTCGTTTGACAGCCCTCCATGTCAACACGTGTGGCAATGCGATAACTACGTTGCAGTTAGCGGATAGCTAGCTAGCTGAATGCAAACTGAGCTAACCTAGCCGGCTACGTTGAGCTCAGCTAGATGACCAACTTTGGTTTTGCTAAACAAAGTAACGCTAACGTTACAGTCAAATGGAAACAATTTGGCCTAACTCTTTCTTCTTAAATTAACTTTATGTTGGTAGTACATTGACGTGGCCTGGCCAGGTACCTAGGTTGCTTTCAGCTAACGTTAATTATTGTAGTCACCGGTGAATGCCCAAGGTGTTTATATATCAGAGCCTGTTCACAGGCTAGCATGACAATTGTTATGTAATTGTTATGTCTGTTGTTTGTCTTCGGTTACTGCGTGTTTATTGAACCTATCGTTCCTAATTGCTCTGTAAATCTGGTACGAGTTAGCCTAGTGTTAATGATAATGTTAACCTTGCATATGGTGGATGTATGCCCTTTGTGCCAACATGTTGTCTTATTGCGCTACATACATTAAAGTTCCCTCACGCAAATGTGGTCGTTACTGAATTTACCAGCCGGTTAAAGTACAATGAATAAATAAACGTTGACATTATAGCTTTAGCTAACAAAATGGCTGTGGGTCAAAGGAGTCCAGTCGAAATTCAATTTCGGTTTCTTTTTCATCGGTATTCAACCGGTACAGGTGTAATGCAACTCGAGTACATGTTGTGTTCCCAGAGAAATAGATTAGTAAGGGCATGCTGGCCAGACCTTTATCCTAAAGGCAACTTGCCGCTCAGTGTGACTCACTGTAGGCGTGGACCTCTGTCAGTTCCGATTAACTGACTTGAGCATGGCAGACAACTGCAGCTCAAATGGGGCCTCTTATCAAAGCTCAATCAGCTCCAAATCATTAAGTGTCAGTGTGCTTATTGTTGACCGGCTGATAAGCAGATTACATACATGCCTGGAACAATTGAACATGTCCATACCACCCCTCTGAAATAAACACGGTTGCGGTAGTTTGTGTGGATTTGATTGTGTCTGGACACTGAATTGTGTGTGTGTGTGTGGTTCATGTTCACGTTCACAGGGAGAATGGCGGTTCCTCCAACATACGCTGACCTGGGCAAATCTGCCAAGGACATCTTCAATAAAGGATACGGTACTGTTCACACACGTGTTAGGCTGAAACCCCACTTTCCCTGTATAATAGAATTTCAGCGTTTTGGAATTTTGGCAAACTATTTTTGTAATCTTTAATAGGCTTTGGTGTGGTGAAACTGGATGTCAAGACAAAATCTGCTACTGGCGTGGTAAGAGCAGCTCACTGTACTGTACTGTAACTAATCAGAATTCACATCTCATGCCTGACTTGATGGGGAAGGGGGGGAGGGGAGGGGAGGGGGGGCTACTAATGGAGCCAGACTCGGACTGCCAGTCCGTTGTCCTTACTTGTACTGTTGTTACTGTATGCTACTACCAGCAGAATCAATCAGCTTGTCTGGTTCGCACCATCCTCTTGAGCCCATTATTATTTGACCAGTCCAAGTACTGTCTACAAACTGGACAAAAGTTGCATTTGTGTCTATCCATATTGTCTCCACATAAATGTATTGAATTGCTAACAGATATGTGTTTTGGGGAGAAAGTAATCGTTTGCACACAATTGATTTATTTGTAGGAGTTCAAAACGGCGGGCTCCTCCAACACTGACACTGGCAAAGTTGCTGGCAGCCTCGAGACAAAATACAAGAAGTCTGAATATGGCTTGACCTTCACAGAGAAGTGGAACACTGACAACACACTAGGAACAGAGATCACCGTTGAAGACCAGGTGTGCATCACAAGTGTTTCTTTGTTTGTTTGTTTGTTTGTTTGTTTTTTAATTCCCCAACTCTCTTGTAATTTATTATCATTTATGATGAACTTATTTCTCCTTTTAGATTGCCAAAGGTCTGAAGCTGACTTTTGACACAACCTTCTCTCCAAACACAGGGTATGTGAAATAATTGATCTTAGTGCCAGATAATTTGATGTGTTGTTTTTTTTTTGACCAGTTGTGCTGGATTATACATATAAGGTCTATGTAATCTCTTCAGTTATATTGATATTTTACCTGTTGTTTAGTTGGATAAGCTCTAAGAATGGTTCTCCTAACCTTGTTTTACCCCCAAAGGCCTGTTTTGTAAGTCAGATATGTTGTTGCACTCGTAGAAAGGCATTTTATTTATGAAGACAACACACATGCGGCCTGTTCTCTCCGTTGCAGTCAGTTGGACTGTATTAAGTTTCCATGAACTGCAAGTCATTCCACGCATGTGGCGCATGCCCATTGGGGTGTGTGTGTGTGTGTGTGTGTGTGTGTGTGTGTGTGGTGGGGGAGAGGGGGTCGTTGCAGGCGGGCCTCTCAAATGACGGTCACGTTGGTGGTCTTTGCACTGCTGTATAGCTCAGTGTTTGTCAGCCTGTCAGGTTGTTATTGAATCTGGTGTCGTGTAACAGTAGGCCCATGGCTGAGTGGTTAGGTGTCCTTCAAGGTCATGTGGAAGTGTCATGCTATAGATGGCTTTTCTTCCTGTGAGATATGTCTAAGTTGACAGAATGCCATTGTATATCACCTAGTCTCTAATCTTGTAGTGTGTAGACCACTCACTATATCTGGTATTGATACCGAGTTTGGACTGTTACATTTATATTAATGTGTCTTCCAAATATATCATTTAAATCTCCCTAACTTATTGTGACATTACTGTAATTTCCCGACTATTAGCCACGGTTTATACATGGATTTTGCAAAATTTCTTCAGCTATGAGGTTATTACAGGGGGGCAGTTAATATGGTGTTAATATGGTTTTGTTTCTTTTAACTTGCATAAAACACTGTCCTGCGCCTTATACACAATGCGGCTTATATGCGGGAAATTACTGTAACAAGCCCTTCTGTTCTGTTGCTTTTATTTGTGTGTAAACACTGAAAAACAGGCTGCAGTGCAGGAGCCTGAATAATGGACATGTAAGCACAAATGAATATGGTGTGGTTGCCACTGCTGCATTTTAATCAGCCCTGTCTTCTCACCCTCATGAACAGTAAGAAGAGCGGCAAAGTCAAGACGGCCTACAAGCGTGAATATGTGAATCTTGGCTGCGACGTCGACTTCGACTTTGCCGGTCCAACCCTTCACGGTGCCGCCGTTGTTGGTTATGAGGGCTGGCTGGCCGGCTACCAAATGTCCTTCGACACCGCCAAGTCCAAGATGACCCAGAACAACTTCGCTGTCGGTTACAAGACTGGCGACTTCCAGCTGCACACTAACGTGTGAGTATTTCATTTCCGAAACACTAAGAGGCTGGTAAATTTTTTAATGTGCTCCTCTGTTACTGGTACCATATTAACCATTTTAATTATGCCCACTAACAAAAGCACTTAATGATGCTCTGTGGCCATTTCTTCCAGTAATGACGGCTCAGAGTTTGGCGGCTCCATTTACCAGAAGGTGAACCCCAAGCTGGAGACTGCTGTCAATCTGGCCTGGACCGCTGGCAGCAACAGCACACGCTTTGGCATCGCAGCCAAGTACCAGCTGGACAAGGATGCCGCCATTAGTGTGAGTCACCGCAGCTTTCCTGCATGAAGATGATTGGATTATGGTCCTAAACAACGGTCTCCTTTTGTCTTTTGCCACTGAGAAAACTCAGAGCCAGGGAGTGTTGTACTCTAATTGTAGATACCCATTTCAGTGTAATTTGGCCACATTGGACCGAAGGCAATTTTAGGCCCCAGGCTCTTGACAGATGGCCTACATCTTGGAGAGCTGGATTCCAAACTCTAGTCGTTGGCAGACTAAAATGTTGCAATAACATTAAGTTCCCCATCTCCCGTATCAGTAATCGGTAATTTGTTTTCTCTGTATGTGTTGATACTGATGTCTGTTCTTCTTTACAGGCTAAAGTGAACAATACCAGCTTGGTTGGTGTTGGCTACACTCAGACACTAAGACCAGGTATGTGAGCGTAACATGAACAATTATATTCATTTATATGATTGATGTTAATAATTAAATTTCTTAAATGTTATATTTCTTGTAACTAACATAAACCTATGTACATCAAATGAATGTGTAAACATGGTGAAGAAAAACATGGCTGCAGTAAAATGATTACATGTACACTTTCCTTTAGCAGCAACCTCTTGAGAGCCTTTACCCTTCCAGGCATTCATGCATTGCCTCTTTGGCTTTACCAAATTGTAGGAAATTGTAGGCAGTAGGCTAACTTGCAGTGTAACTTTAATAATGTACCATGTAATGTGACTTGGGCACGCTTTTCAGTCGTACTAGACAATAGGGCTTTCACGACTATAATTTTCAGTCGTCAACTAGTTGTTCATAATAGAAGTTGACTAGTCATTAATTTATTTGTTTATTAAGTTGATGCATTAATTGACGTTAAGTTGAACGGACAGGGTGGTCTTCTGGTGAATACTTGGTGAAACTGTATTTTTATAATGCAGAAAGAACATAACCGTACGGAAATTCATAAGTTGCCAACTTCACGAACACAAGATCAGCACACATTTTTCATTGAGTCTTTAGCTAAAGAATTAAACTGGAATTACCATAAACTGCAGTGGCAACTTATAACAATTAAAACAGTGTGTCCATTTGTAAAGCATTAGTATAGCGTTCCTGCTTTACTCATCGCTGTCATTGTCCTACTCATAAAGTCGACTCCATTCTGCCATGATTTTGGTTCATGGTAAGCAAAAAACGAGGGTATTGACGTGGGAGAGATGGAGACTTGACCGCCGTCAAGTGACTGTTACAACTTCACTGCTCACGTCGAGTAGGCCTGAGGGGTGGAATAGCGATATACATTTCTCTAACTTCACTAGAGACAAAACATTTTGTTAACGACTAGTCAACAATCGCCTACAGTGCCGACTAGTGGTTGTAACAATCGACTAGTCGACTAGATAGTAGGAATTTCCTCACTGCAGATCTTATGATGTCACTGTTGATGTATTAAAACGAAAGCAATAACATCATTACTGTTTGTTCTTCCAGGTGTGAAGCTGACCCTTGCGGCTCTTGTAGACGGGAAGAGCATCAATGCTGGAGGCCACAAGCTTGGCCTGGGCCTGGAGTTGGAGGCCTAAATCATCCCCAGTGTAATGTTTTGGGAGAGGGAATATCAGAACAGTTTGGCCTTAAGTCTGTTTCCACCTTAACCAGCAGGGCATTTCTGGAAGGGACGGGTTCAAAGACTACATAAACCACTACAAGAGGAAAAAACAATAATTCTCAGCAACCCAGTGTGATGGTTTTGTTTCTTCTGAGTCATGGTGTACTGTTTATTGCTTGTTTTAGTTTTGAAGATACTTGGAGCGAGTTTAGAGACATAATTTCCCACTTGTTCCTCCTGCACTGCCATGACGATGAAATACAGAATCCACCACTATACAAAGCGGACATGTGTGGCTCAATTATTTTGATCCCTCTGTTTTTGTCATGAACATGTTACTGTGGGAGGGATTTGGCTTTTGTTAACATGTGACTGGGGAGGGACATGATCATTTCTATCTGCTGGTATTCCCAAGCTGTCTGAACGACTCTTATGTATTTACTTCACTCACCCTTTTATTTAAATGCAGTTCTTTCTTTTTTCCATGTACACAAGGACAAGCTTAAGCTGTTCCATTGCCATGTTTTCTTGTAAGCCATTGGGATTTTTGAAGGAAAAGTGAACTGAGCTGTAAGTCTACCCCTAAACTGAGCAGTTTCTGGGGTGGCTTCAACTGAATGTCTACAAGAAGGAAATTGGAACATTTTGTCAGTTTAACTGGCCCTCTGTTGTCTTTTTTTCCCCTCCATTTTCTTTTTTTGCATCCATCAGATGACTTGGTGAGATTCACAAGTAAGATGCCAAAACGGGTTTCTCTAGATGCTTAAGTTTAATGACGAACGTATCCGGTGTGTACATCATGTCACAGACTCATTGAGACCATGCTTACACAAAACCTTGAATGGGTCCTCATGTGTATGGTAAACTTTTCAATAAAGTCTTTGAACTCTAACAGACTTTTGATTAATGACTGTAAATGCTAGGGGTTCTGCATCCAAATCTTACTATGAAGCTGCTATTGTAATGACAAGAGATTTAATAAAAAAATACTTGTTATATTGCTCCTCCCAGCATACATGAAGCTATAGCAAGTTGGGAGAAACGTGCTCCAAGCCTGACGTATACAAAATGTTTATTTGTAAGTCTCTTAAATGCTGTTATTTGCATATGACATGAACAGCATTTATCAAATATAGTTATCTTCCTCTGAGCATTATTTGTAATTGTGCTTTCCTTAAGAAGAAATGGTGCAAGTGACCTTTGAGATCTCAGCTGGGGTGTGATTTTAGTCACTACCTCCTGACTGATGCCAGATAGCAAAATCATCTAGTTCACAAATATGGCTCTGGATGGTAGAAAATGTTCTATATTTCTGGTTCCATGTATTCAAATGCATAACGCTTGTGTTTGATCTGTACCACCGTACTACAGTTGCTTACACAACCTGGACTACGCTGCAAATACATTTATACTATTATATCTATTATCTTGGAGCATTCTAGCCAATCCTACATACAGTATGGAATGAATGGCATAGGTAATGGTACATGATACATTTCTTCCTCTGTAGGTTGTATTTAATCATGCATTGATCTACATTCATGTTTTAAGCTCCCACTGATGGGTAAAGTAGCCATAC
The DNA here is from genome assembly GCF_963854185.1 of Sardina pilchardus. Lineage (NCBI taxonomy): Eukaryota > Metazoa > Chordata > Actinopteri > Clupeiformes > Clupeidae > Sardina > Sardina pilchardus. Next base: position 13,640,008 of record NC_085011.1, read on the forward strand.
ATTTGCTTTCAGATTTGCTTGCGCAAGACCAATCATGCAGTCTAACCTTGCTTTGTCCACCTTATATTCCGAGACAACTTGATGTCAGTTCTCTAAACGTCTTTTGTCCGGATTCTTTTCAAAGACTTCAGCCCCGTCACATTTTTTTTTGTCTCGACTGCAGTATGGCAAAGCATTTTTTACCCTCTGATCTCTCTCATTTGGGTTTTACGTTCCTTCGCTTTTCGTGCCCATTTTTGTCAAGAAAGATTCTCTTCTCTGGTGTTTCCACGTTTGCATTCACTGGCCTTCTCTTGAGATTGTGTTTTTGCCCTGTTCCTTAATGACCTTTCCGTGATCCTTCCCTCTGTGCAGCCTTGTTTCCATTGTCACTGGCTTGGTTGGGATCTTGCTTAGCGGTCTCTGTACTCCTTTTAGCGCTGCACTTTTCTGTTGATTGAGTCGCCGCTGTACCCACAGATTGCTTTCTTCCTCCTGTCGGGATACTCCCCCCTGGCTGTGCGGTTTCCTTCGCTGCCTTCACATCAGTACCCACCCCTGACTCTGCTTTGGCTTCCTGTCCAAGGGCTTTCAGCTTCTCTTCCTTATTGTTTGCTGCTGGAGCAGGACTTGCTGTGGAAGTGCCCTGGACTTTGGGTGTGTTTACGTCGCGTTCTTTCATTTTTACATCTACAGCAGTACCACCCAATGACTTTGGTGTGATTCCTGCATTTGGTGACCCATGACTATCTGACCCAGCAGATTTCTCTCTACTGTCATCATGGGCGCCTTCACAGACAGGCTTCTGTTCATTTGCTATAGCACGCTGCTTTTTCCAGTCATCACCCTTCCTGTCTGTCTGTGCAGTGGCTTGCTTAGCATCTTTGGCTCCCTGAGAAGATGTGTCCCCACTTTGGTCCTCTGGTGTGGAGGCCTCATCTCCTCCATTTGAGGTACCATTGTAGTCTGCAGCTTCAGGTTTCTCGGTGTCCGTGTCATCTTTCATTGCGTCCATTTGACGGGCTGTCTCTCCAGACCGAGTGTGTTTGGTCTCATCTGTTTCATCAGGCTCAGTGTCCGTGTTCTCTTCAGGACAGATGCCATTCTCTTCGCTTGCAGAATCAGATGCCTCCTCTGAAGGCTGCTTCTGGGCCTCCTCGGCCTCCTCAGCCTCTCCAGACTGTGCTCCTGAATCTGCCTCTTCCTCCTCCTCCTCCTCCTCACTACTCAGTTTCTCCACTTTGTCCCCCTCATCAACAGTTTCTTCAGACTCTGTCTCATCAATTTCCACATCCTCCCTGGTTGTTTCCGTAATTATTTCCTCCACAAATTTATACTGAGGCTCTATTCTTCGAGTGCTTCCCCCATGCCTTGTGGTACAGGGAAGTGTGTAGACTGGAGACTGCCTGTATATGTATGGAACCGACACGTTGGAGTCTGTGACAATGGAATAACGACATTCTTCTCCCTCCAGGAGTTTCCTGATGAAAACAAACAAACAACCATCATTTTCAATTATACTAAGACTGAAATCAGTCAGATGTTATGAATAATTCCTGTCTGTATTCACACAAAGTTACATACAGTTAATACTGTCCATATCTAATCTTTTTTGGTGCATCATACTGAAAACATAAACTGTCTGGGATTGTTTCCATTAATTTACTGATTTAATTTAGGCATCAGTGGTTGAATAATTTAAATCCATTAAATAAGCCATATGTTTTTACGTCTGCATCAAAGTTACAGTTCAGATACATAGCAGTAGTTTAGTTCAAGGGGGTCCCTGTATTCAAGGCATGTAAGATATATTTGGGTTGCATCAAAGTATGTCAGAAGTCTAATTCCTCGGGAGATGGCCCACTTCTTTTTTAGTCTGTCAGCATAAACAGCAGCTCTATTAGAAATCCTCACCTGTAAGAAAATATCTCTGCATCCAAAGCCATTTTCACATTAAGCAGGTCCTGATATTCCTGCAGATGTCCAGCCATGTCGTGTTTGGAATTGTGAAGCTCATGTTCGAACTGTCTGATGGTGCTCTGCAGGCAAAGAGCAGACCCCTTTAATTGATCATGCAATTAAGTACTGACATGAATTTCTTATAGCCTTTATATATAGGCCCTATATATCCTTATGTCTTTCAAGATATATCTTTCAAGCATCGAGGCAGGTGTTTTCACACAGGTTAAAGCAGGTAGGCTACACATTCATTCACATAGTTGACCTAGCCTACCTGATAGTGGTTCATTTCATCCTTGTGCTGTTCCTCGAGATCATAGAGTTGTTTTTCCAGAGCCTCACTCATCCCCATAGCAGAGTCCAGCTCGATGCTTTTTGACTGCAGCCTGCGTCTGTGCTCGCTGATCTCCTGCCTTGTTGCCATGAGAGCCTCTCTACTGACCTCGGCAGCTTTGGTCAACTTTGCTGCCTGTGCACGGAACCCTGCATCGGTAACGCAAATGTTGGACATAGTGTGACCTTCCAGTTTAATTCGAATGTCTCTTAGGGCTGAGGTAATGTCACCTTTCCCAAAGTCAATAGATTCAGGTCTAACCTGGGCTTCTTTGATTTGAGCCATCATCTCTGCCACTTCCTCTTTATGGTTTTTCTTCAGGAACTTGATTTCGTCCTGAAGGCATTGTGCTTTTTTGTCTAGTCCCATTTTAACAACATTAGCCTCACTGATATATTTCTTCACCACTGTAATTGTATTCTCAGCGTCCGACCTGGTGCGAGCTTCTTGCTCATATTGAAGTTGTATGGAATGGAATTCGTCCTCCAAATGATAATAGTCCAATTCAACCTGGCGTTTCTGAAGGCTTATTTCATTTACCAGCTTTCTCAGTTCCTTCAGCTCTGGCTCATACTGTTTGGAAATTGATGCAGAGCTTTGTGTCTGCTGTTTTATTTCTTCTATTTCTCGCTCGAGTTCTCTATTTTGACCTTCCAAATGACGAACCTTGTCAATAAATCCCGAGAACCGGTTGTTTAGGCCGCGTAGCACTTCTTTTTCATTCATTTTCTGAGGTGTTATGCCGGAGAACGGATTGGTTTCATCGAAGGAACGGGTTGATTTCAGTGCTGGTCTGAATTCGAGTCCTGCTGTGACTGTCCCATTGCTTCTGTGCAGCAACTCAGCTGACTTGGCGCCAACACTGGGCATCAGCAACACCGAGGGAGATGAAGGACGCGTGGAATGATATCGATGTTCCACAACATCGGCTCTTCTATTTGGCGAATACAGCAGACGTTCCATCCTGCAGCTGATTGGTACATGTGCTGTAGCTATACGATGCTGCAGAGGTGAGCGATCGCTTTATATTCACCGGCGAGTGCTTAGCTTGCGCGGTGGAACTGTCCATAGTGCTTAAATGCACAGACTCAGCTAAACCACTCTAACCAGTATGTCCTCACAATTCCCCTTGGAGAGGGAGTGGGTGGGTCAAATTTTCACTGGATGCTGAATGTACGCAAGAGCATTGTAGGTTATTAGCTCATATCTTGCAGTAATAGTAGCTTAATTTATTAAGGTGTTTTGGAAAACATTGTAGGCTTTAGTAAAATCAGAGCCTGGTGACTTAAAAAAAACAAAACAAAAAAAAACACTTAACACTTTACAGTTTAATGGCTGCAGTCAAAATGTAGTTAATGTATATTAGAGAGCAATGATAAGGAGTATGACAGAGGACAATCATGTTTTATTGTATGACAGTTTCAACAGTGCAGAATTCATAAACTTGCATCATTATACAGCAGTGTGATGTGTTTGGTCAGATGAGAATGCAAAGGCCAGTCAACATAAGCCTAACTTAAATTACTTAGCCTGCATCTGGTAATTACTGAAAGTGCAAATATCTTGATGTTTGTAGACACAAGTGGTCCTATCCGACTGCTAATATACTGTCTAAGTTCTGCTTCGACTGAGATACAATGAGGCACATGTATGGGGCAGTTTTCCAGTTGCTGTTTTCAGAATTATGTTTTGTGCACATCAAGTCATACAGTATGCCTACATAGCACAGGGTAGCTGACAGCAGTCATCATAAAGGCCACTATAGTTTTCTTCACAGTGCACTCTCACACAATCTTAGTAAAATGCAATTGTGGCCTTATCATTTACATAGGCCTACACCTATTATAATGGCATACACTTTACAGAGCCAATGATAGATAGATAGATAGATAGATACTTTATTGATCCCCAAGGGGAAATTCATGGCCTGAACCACTTACAGCAAGCATGAGGTGATGGTGCCAAGAAAGCGCTCCTTTTGGAAGAATGGAAAAATACACTTTCTGTATTTAAAAAGTCTAAAACTGTTGCTCCAAATGGTAGAAATAGCTGGTTTATGACCAATGCACCATGTCTAAAGCAGTCTCGTAAAAAAAGAGAAAAATGAAGAAGCATATTGACATTTTAGTCCAGTTCACATGTTGCAATTTGTGTAGATCTGTATTTTCATTAGACCATTAATTTGCCCGCCTTAGGGTAACCATAACATTACATTATTACGTTAACTTTAACAATATTGCATATTAAACAACAGGAAAAACAGCCTACTTCGGAAAATACATAAAGAAATTATACATTTCTTCATCTGATTACTTTAAGATGGATGACTGATGATGTATGGTATTCATTTACAGGACACACCCTCAGCAGAGTAATGGCCCGCTGTATGCGTATGAACTTGCTCCTCTGCCGTCCTGAAAGAATCTATGAATTCAGGAATCTTATAGAAGTTTCCGTGATCAGAACGCCGGATTTTGAAAAGGCGTGTGCGGCACTGCTTCCACTCTGTTGAGATGTTCTGGAGATTCATTCCGAGCTTGTAGTGCTTGACAGCAGTGGCTTCTGCACCAAGGTGATACAGGTGAAAGTCGCCATACATGCGGTGGCAGGCCTGAAGGTCTTTAGGCTGAAGGTCAGGAAGGGCAAACAGTTTATGGAATTTTCTCTCTGCTTCCTCAGCGTTTTTCGCCTCTGCATACCTTAGTGCCAACTCCGCCTGAGGGTATATGTAAGATGGATTGAGGCGAGCCCCTTCCTCAAAATGGAAAATGCACCGTGCAATGTTTTTGGGGTTGTGAGGTTCTCCCATTCTTATTGCTTGCCAGCGGTAGTTGTTGCCAATTTCATGGTGCAAGCGAGAGGAGTTTGGCGCCCTCTTCAGGATGCTTAGCAGTATGTGCAGTGCCCTGTCAAATGAGTGCACCTTCTTCATGAACTTGGCCACATGTAGAACAATAGTCAGGTTGTCCGGTGCCATGTTGAGGGATTTTGTCATGTGCCCCCAGGCCTCAGCGTTCCGTCCGTTCTTATAGCACTTCAGGCCCAGATAAATATAAAGCATGGGGTTTCCCGGGTCATGGAGCAGGGCTTTTTTGAGCTGCTGTACCGCAGGGGAGACCTCCACGGGAAGCCTCTTGTCCTCTCTGGTCTCCTGACCCTCGAGGCGGAACAGGGCGAAGGCGTACCCTGTGTTCCACTCCTTGTCGTCTGGTTCTTTTAGCAGGGCCTCTTGGAAGAGCTCTTTGGATTGGGTGTAGTAGTAGGGCTTTTTAGTGAAGTGCATGAGAGCCCAGGCCTTTTCACTGAGCACCTCCCGGGGCAGAGCTGCTGGCGAGCTCCCAGTCCCAGGGACGGTGTCGTAAGTCTCCCTTACTCTCTGGATGTAGGACTTGGCTGCTGCAGCATCTCCCATATGGTGATGCACCCAGGCCAAGTTTGCATAGGTCACAGCACATTTTTTAGCAAAGGCACTATTTTTCTGCAGTGCTAGTTTAAGGTATTCAAGGGACTTTGCATTGTAGCCCTGCAAGAATTTGATGTAGGCCAAAAAGTTGAGTCCATTTTGTTGAAAATTACCGATGTATTCTTGTCTGATCAGGATATTCTCACTAAACTTGACCTCCAGGAAGTTGAGATCTGTGTCTTCTTTCTTTAGGCCCCAGGTGTGGTAACACTCCAGCTTCCTTAGTTCACTTTCAAGCAGAATCTCACTGTCTGGTGCACTGTACACACACAAAATAAATATATTAAAAATGGCAAATTCTGTTGTGAAAATTGGCATAGCCATGGCAGTATTTATGAGACATGTACTTAAAATACGTATTTCAAATGAAAAATAGTATTTTGCTATTTGTATTTAATTGGGTTGAAGAAAATAGCTGAATATTTTATACAGTATATATCAAAATACTTGATAGTTGTGTTTTTGTAGCATAAAAATACTGTCAAATATTTTTGGTAAAACCAATACTTTTGGTGACGTGATGACATCATAAGAGTGCAAAACAAAGAATGTAGCCTCTGACTGATGCTCTAACTGAAGTCATTTGCCCAGACTTGTTGTGATCAGAATACTGAGATTCAGGAATATGACCCAGTGCAAGGTGAGTAACATGTCGATTGCTCACACAAGGGCGTAGGTTTAGTCTCAGCTTTGGTTGGGGTCATAAACTTGCCCTGGAGATGTATATTTTATAAAGACATTTCAATGAATACGACAAAAAATAATATGAATGAGCTTGCTAAAATATTGGTAGGGACAATATGGTCATCCCAAAATATTGGTATATGGACATGATCCTATAGTACATATGCAAACCTATACACACACAATACACTCCCTCTCTCTCTCTTACTTGCTCACCCACACTTGTAAGTTTGCCTGTTTTTGGTAGAACTTTGGAACAACTTTGACTGTGATGTGTATGTGTCCGCCAAAGCTGTTGATACACAAGGCACGTTTCTGAGCAATGTTGCTGGGTTATGTTCCTGATCATTGTTGTTCCGACACGTTCACTTTGATATTTGGCAACTTATTTTCCTTCAGTACAATAATCAGTAGATTAACATGATCATCGAACTGGAACACACGGCACTGGTTATGTGGTTGCCCTGCTCAAAAAGTTACCCATGTATCACCTAATGCAATATCAAGGATTCTGAGCATGCACCGACAATGTCAGAGACTTCATTCTCCATATATGAGTTTGAAATAATTATTTTAAGGTAATAGAACTGAATTGAGTTGCTGTATGCCCACACTGTGTCTCTCAGTAGGTTCTGTGTTTAGTTTGTACCACTTGACAAGTTCAATTGTGACTTTTTGTGTACATCTCTGATACAGTGTTTAGGCTATGAGATGTAACAGGCGGGTCAGCATAGTTGAGCTATTGACTGTGCAGATTTATGGCATGTCTCGTAGGCAACAGAGAAAAGCTGTTGCTCTCAAACACTGCCCACTTTATCAACAGAGTCAGTGTACTGATGAAGGAAATATAGAAGGTTTCCAAAGTGACATCCTGCTACGAGTATTTTTAGAATTTTGACAATATGGAATAGTATTTACTTTTATATAGTGTGGCTACTGGATTTTCGAGTTTATTTTGATACACTTAAAGTTAGGGTATTTGAGATAAAAACAAACAAACAATTGATGTAGCAAGGTACTGTGAATGTTATGGTGACATGATTTCTAGTGACACACAGTTTGTTGAAGTTGACCTGATAACTGACAGTGTTTTTGGATGCCATCAAGATATAAATAAGTTTTGCTTGCAATTGATACAATTCAGGTCAAATCTGACAGAAATGACAATAACAATCATGATAACACATGATCACCACCAGAAGTCAGTACAACAGACACATCTCAAGTGAAGGCTGAAACAGAGCCAGTAATCTGATATATTATACTGTATACAATATGTGCTGTGCTATTTTACTGCTGGGCTAATTGGAGCACAACTGATCAGTCTGTATTGTCATTCTGTCTGTACAGTATATGTTCCTTCTAATCTGGGTATGATTTCTGATTTGATCATATTGTATTATTGTATTATGGAAAACTTTAAAATAAAGTGTTCAAAAAACAAAAAAAGAGAGGATAGAGAATAATTAATCTCTTCAATGATCCTGCAATAATCCTGATGGCTGAAATATTTATGAATATTTAAATATTTTCATCTGAGGATAATATAAATGTTTATATAAAATGTTGGACTGTTTTATATTGTGCTTGGTTATTGACCTGCATATACATATTTACAACAATGTCATTTTCAGCCTACAGAAGATTGATGAGCTCAGATGATGCATGCATTCCTCAGGTCTGTTGATACATTTAGTAAATGGCAATAAGCTATCTATTTCACTTACCTCATAGTGCTGGTCAGTGGTCCTATGAGAGTTAAAATCACACACTGCACAGCTGTGCCGCTAACATAAGAGGCCTTTGATCTTGTGAAACTACCGTGAAATAGGAGTACTGGCAAGCATAAGTATCAAGAGATCCGGAGTTTCATTTTCACTTATGGAAAATAGTGTCATACGGAAGAATTGAAACCACAGAGACAGCCACACCTTAGTAGCCTTGAAATCAGTAAGATCAGAATGTGCATACGTGCTTTTTTTCTTCATGAAAATTCTCTCTCTCTCACTCACACTCACACACACACACACACACACACACACACACACACACACACACACACACACACACATTTTTTAGAATATATTTTGGGGCTTTTATTCAGGCAGAAAGCGAGAGTGAGTGAGAGATACAGTAGGGTGGGACTGAGAAATAAATTGGGAACACACTTACACACTTTGAACAACACCCACCACACCCTGATGTTTACAGCATTTTTATATAGTTTTCTTCCCTTATTACACCTTTAGTTTAGAGTGTTATAGGTGTCGTTTAAAGGCAAGGGTCAATCCATCTCCAATAGTAAGCATGCTCAGGTCAATCCTGTTATCGGAATGCAATTTCTTGTTTAATTTATCAAGCGTCTGGGAGGTGATATCATCCTCTTCTGGGGCAACGACCTTCCCACTCCAAAGGACCTGGTGGGAGAGAAGTAATCAGCTGTGAGCTGTTTACTACTAGTGAAGTGTTATATGGGTTAGACAACTAAGATGCCACACCAGACCCGGTGGCAGGCACCAATTCATGGATGGGCATTACATTTTTTCCAAGGGAGGCACAAATTGATCATGGTAGTTTAAGAAAGGCCATTCATAGACACTGGGGTTACAACAACTGAATTCAAACAGATTTAGTGCCAAAAATGGCCAGATATTTAGTGCCAAAAATGACTGAAGTGTGGCCTACAGTTAGGCCGAGCCTACTGATGGAGAGAGAAACTTTAGAGCCGAGATGCACATGGAGAAAGTAGACATGCTGTTGAGACTGGAGTGAGACAAAATACAGTAATGCAAAAAAATAATCCGCTGACAAAACCGAAATCCTTGTTCATTTGCTAACAACTTTCAGATAGGGAAATGGAGTTAGCCCCAAAGGTACAGATAACTTCGGGCCTGAAGCAGTAACATGACCCTCTGCTCTCCAACAAGGTCAGGAGAAACAGGGAACCAGGGGACAAAACATAGAATAATATTAATTCTCAACAGCCTCTCCAAATCTGTCTTGAATACCCCTGACGACATGCATGTTTTGTCATACTCACATTATCAATGGCTATAATGCCTCCTGTCCTCACAAGGCGCAGGGACTTCTCATAGTAATTGTCATAATTGATCTTGTCTGCATCGATGAAAATAAAGTCAAAGGTCTCCGCTTCACCAGCGTCAAGGAGTTCCTCTGTGGAATTTGGGACATTTTTTTCATCAAACGCTTATTATGAGGTTGATATTAAGTACTTTACTTATACAAAGTACAATTTCTGTTTCAATTAATTGTTTGTGCATTTTTCATTTACACTGAGTATATTTACCAAGGGTTTGTAAAGCAGGTTGTAGACGGATATCTATTTTATCCTCAACCCCAGCCTAGAGAGAGAGAGATAGAGAGAAAGAGAAGGAGAGAAAGAGGAGAGAGAGAGAGAGAGAGAGGTGTGGTGGTGAGTAGACTCTTTCTCCAAACTCATTAGGCTTTACTCTCTCTCTATTGCCTTCTTCAGTGCTGCGTGTGAAACTGGTGCAGAGTGTCTCTGTGATGAATTGCATTGTGTTTCCCAGAGAGCGCAGTCATATTTCTGCCCACTGGGCCCCTGGAGACCGAGGACTGGACTACACTGCAGCTCGCTCTCTTGCTCGCTCCCTTGCTCGCTCGACTTGACACTGCAGGGATGGAGCCAGACTTTTGCACCTTCGCGCTCTCCTGGACCCTTGCTCATGTCTCTCAGCATCTCTGTGTACAGGCTGACTGACATATCTGCCTCCTTGGCCCCTGCTGCATGTGTCACCCAGACACTTTTAATGGAATCCTCAGCATTTTACAGTAATGATCCCCCTGCTGGGGAACCTCAGCATTACCAGAATGACCTGTGTAAGTGCATTTCCTGAAACGGAGGAACTAGTTGCCAAGTAAATACCAAACAGAAAATGGTGCAGTAAAAATGATGTTATATTTTTTATCTTGCCATATTGAAGGAAACATGTGATCAGAAGAGTGAGATTGAGAAAGCCATACCTCTTTGAAGTAAGGTTTGCCTATGTCCACATATTTCTGTTCAATTTCACAGGCTACCACCTTGCCATCCGCTGGAATTGTCAAGGCCATACTCAAGGTATTGTATCCCGTATACATACCTAGGACAAGAATGAATCAATTACATGCATTTAAAATGTTATTCATCTAATATTCATTATAATCCCTGGAAGTTTTTTTTTACTTCTTTATCCAATATTATTCAATAGTATAGAAACACTAAGACACCATTGATTTACAGTTATTTGAGATGTTTTCATTATCTTGAGATAACAAAACTTTATCATCTTGAGATATATCAAGATCTCAAGAATACAATTATTGTATTCCTGTGAAAATGTATTAATGAATTCACGATAAAAAAAAAAAAAAAACCTGACTGCTTATAGGCTGCATAGGCTATTTTGTAGCATAAACTATGTCTGGTAAAGCAGCTAACTGGTCATTATCTCGAGATAATGAAATAAATAAGTTGAGATCTTGACAAACCAGGGCTCTAAAATTAATACAAACTGATGGCATCTTTGGGCGTCTTTAGATTCTGTCCTTCCTAGGTCCTAGATCGCGTGCCAAAATCAGGTGTAAAAGGTGTATTTTTACCTATTTCAATAGTTTTATTAGCTTTGATAAGTCTCACAAGGTTTGCCATAAACTGTGTTTGTTCCGGGGGAACCATCATGATGTTCCATGGATCCTCCATGGTTTTCTTTAGAAACAGGAGGAGATGGTGATGATGTTATTGCATTGGAATATGTCGAAACATTGTGACATGTGAACCTATTGTGTAGGCAATCATCATCATCATCATCATCATCATCATCATCATCATCAAAAAAAAAAAAAGACAAAATGCAAATTAGATGGATGGTGTCTGACTGGTCCCACTTGTGAGAAGGGATGACATTCTAAGAATAACAATTGGATGATGAAACAAAGTGTTTAGATTATATAACACTTAAAAAAGAGAAGGTCCACATGGTAAATTTTAATGATATATTTTGGACATTTAAATTCTTCCCAAGAACAGTGCAAGCTTTTGCAAGGCAGTTCTGTTCCCAAAATTACTATGTAGGAAAGGTTAACTAGTGTTGTCAATATACTATATATTACAATAATCCTTCACACAAAGACAATCATCCATAGGACCTTCTTTACTTTCTGAATCTTATAACCACATGCTGCCATCTAGTGATTAAAGAATGAAATGCATCTGATTAAGATATGCAGTAATACTTGCGCATAGATAGAATGTCCTTAAAGTTACCACTTCACTATTTACTAAACAACACATTTAAAACCAGCATATCTAGACCGTTTAAGCAATATGAAGTGTTTACATGCCGTTGGCCGTAACTGGTGCTTAACTTACCAGTCGTAGTTTCTCCATCACTTCGTTTTCTCTCACGGAGTTGTTCACGACGTACTGAAGCACCGGGTTACTTTTGCCTTTGCTGTGGCTTTTGCCAATCAGCGCAGATTTGCTCATCGCTACAATCAGAATGTAATGATTATAAGCACACTAATATGCCAACCATCCCTGGGTTTTACATGAATGCACATAATGCAAATTAACTTGTTATTTATTTACACTTCAACATTTGAACAAGGCTGACTCCAATAATGTTGTACAGAGTAGTAACATTGTATGAAGTAAATATCAATCACTGTAAGTAATCCTCAATCCTGAGTCACAAAGCACTCACCTAACAGTACAAGGAAAACACAGCAGCTCAGGATAGCTCTGGTGAGTGCCATGGTGGAGTTTGAAAAGGTGCTCAGTTTTGTGTTGCATACAAGTGTAATACAAAGATTCCACTGACCCCTATGCTTTCACAACCGAGTGTGTGTGTGTGTGTGTGTGTGTGTGTGTGTGTGTGTGTGTGTGTGTGTGTGTCCTTCCTGCATGTGTTGGGGTGGGGTGCGATGCAGTTGGGGTGTTATTGATTCATACAATATTTACTCTCGGGTGGGCTGCCCTGGTCCTGACACAGTTAAAAGTATAGCCAACTGCATAGTGCTGAACCAAACATCAGTTTAGTCATATACATATTTCTGTTTTATTTCCTTGAAAAGTGTGTCATCTGAAATAGTGTGCAGAGAGCAGTCTGCAATATATTACAACGTGCACAGAAGTAGTACACAGATTTTGCAATAAGAGTGGATCAATGCTCTAATCCAAGCAACCTATGGGCTCAGTGTGGACTTTCCCTGGGTCAGAGGTCCATTTCACCACAGCTGTGCTAGTAGATAGGAATGGCCCAATGACCTAATTCCCAAATAGTAAACAAGGATAATATGCTCTGACATCTGCTACACCTTGTAAATGATCAAAAGCTCAAAATTCAGGGGGAGGAGTGGTACAAATGACTGCAGTGTTCCACTACAGGTCCAAGTGCCTATATGGGGATCTGCGATGGGATCTGACCCGCCGTGGTCATTTCCCAGTTCCACATAGGGATTCCAGTCCCTATCCCTCCCTCCCACTCGATTTCTGCCTTTCTGCACTCTTCAGTCTTATCTGAATAGAGGCAAAAAGACCAAAAATATATTCCAAAAAAGTTTGGAATGGGACATTACATTATTTTAGCGTTACAGCAAAATTATTTAACCTAGATACATTACAGTTATTTTTAAGCAACTGTAATCTCTGGGTCTGAGGTTTGCATGAATATATATACACAATAGTGCATATACTAAATGAAGATAGGTGTATTTGAAAATATGTGATGGTATTCATTTAAACATAATCCACAATTAATGTGCAGGATGTTGCAGGCCTTTGCTGTCTTCTGGAATGTCCTCCCCCATATATCCATGCATTTTTAGCTGCCTGTCTTTGAGAGGAGGAATTGTGTCACTGACGTTAAGTTGTTTATCTCGTCTCGAAGCTGCTCAGCCACGCACGGTTTGCTGTACAGCGAAGGGTTATGTCAAAAAATATTTCCAGTGTAGGACTCTCCGAGGACGACAAACTTCCTCCGTCGAATCGCTAATTAAGCATGCACGGATGCAAACAAATCTCCGTGGCCACAAATGCACATCAATTATATGCGACGTGACTTTTGCTGTCTTTGAAACTTGCCCGTGTTGTGTGCAACAATGGGGGAGATATGCCTCGAAGAGTGTGTGTGTGATGTGGGTCTACACGGTGAAAATAAGATGCCGTGTTCTCACATCCGTTCTTCCCGGGGCTCCGGGGTGCTTATGTGACGCTAATTGTTTCTGCTACTTGTGCCAAGTACCTACTGTTCTCTGGCATTCTACCGACAGGACTGAGTCCCTTAGCTACTCTTGTGTCTGTTTAAGAAATGAAAAGATGCATCTTGCCATGTGCGTAAAGAAAAAAAAACTCGATTCTCTCTTTCCTGGTCCCGCTTGTTTAGGCGTTTCCCGTGGCTGCCACTGTGTCACTATGATACACTGTACAATGACTGTAGAAAACAGTCACTGACTGGATACACACTCACATTTTCTCCCAGAGGCTTTGGCTGAAGGGGGGAAAAGTTGCAATGTTTAGAAAAGACACTTGGATGCGACAATATGAAACAAAATAATTCACGAGGTTCCTGTTTTGATTTCTTAACACGCAGGGTAAATAATGAAAATAAAAGGAATGAACATTGAAGAGAAGGGATAAACACAAAGTGCATTTTCAGTGAGGTGACCTACTTTCATCTAACTGTAGGCAAATACAAGCAATAGTAGGCTAAGGTGAAGGAAATGGCCCAATACATGTTTAACCTTAAATCAACAATCATTCCAGAGCTCAACCATTCTTGCACATTCTTCGAGGTATCATTCATATCACCAGCTTCACAATCTACAGGCTACAGTTTTGGAATGGCAGAGAATGCGATATACTTGGCCTTACACTGAGTGGCAGTGTTGTCAAGGAAATTCCACAGCCAGTATTTTCACGGCCAAAGCTACATCTTGCTAGGATGACCTGGGCCACCATGGAAAAATATAATGCAACGTCTCACGCAATGTGTTAAGCCTGTGTGCTACTTTTCAGTATTCTGTTTTAGCACAAATGCTGCGCACGGATTCTACACAGAAGAAATATCCAACAATATTTTCAGAAGGTAACTTCCACAACATACTTTCAACAGAGACGTTTTCTGGAAATTACATTAAGATTTGATTTAGCTAGATGTGAATTCTCGTCGGCTGAACAGCACGTGGACATAATGCTCTTTCTTTTGCAGTGTAGCAATTTCTGTCTCTCTATGCCAAGCTCCACCGTTTCATTTAGTTCACCTTGACAAAACCATTAAAATATTGTAAGAAATCTATTCCATTATGAAATAGAAATACTTAAACTGTTATTTATCTATATTGCACGCACTTTTGTCTCTGTATCTGCTCTGTGACAATATGCAAAATCAAGACTATGTAGGCTATCAGCTGTTTGACTTTCAAATCACTTAGGTACCTTTTATTAACTTTGCATGTAAATAAAATACAGGTTTAAATGTATGGTGCTATGTGAGAAAATGACAGTCTTCAAAACATCAAACATGTAGCTGCAGGCCAATCGTAGCGTTGTGAAGCCTCGGATATGAAAGGCACTGACACCTGGAAGCAAGGTGCAAAGAAGACAAATGTCATTGCTTCAGAAACAATTAGCGAGTCAACCGTTGGATGTGACGCCAGCCAGGCTTCACCGCCTGTCTAATCGTCTGACTGGCAGAGCCTTCCTGTTCTCAAGCGTTCTCATATCAATCGCCTGCGATGCCTATGAGCTCCTGTCAATCTCTCGTCAACTCGACGTGCGGCGCACAATGTAGGATATATGCGCGCTCTGTCTAGAAATTCACCGCTCCCGTGACATGTAAAAGCAGGCAGTAGTCTTGAGCTGCTAGTCTTTCACGTGAGGGGTAAATGGAGTGTGAGATATTCACGTAACGCCAGAACACCAGTGACCTGTTTTTAGTCAGGAGGCACTTTGTCTGTGTGGCATGTCCACTGGAGGAAACAAAAGAGGATTTACTTGCAAATGCATTTTGACATGGCGCTTAGGCACTGGTGGATGCTCTCCCACAGCTGTGGATGTTAACTGTGGTGTATAAGAGTCTCAGTCTCAGAGGGAGGGGGGACAAGTTGGTTGTAGAACGTGACCATCAGTGATCCCTCTCATCCTGGATCTTCTCTGTCTTCTCAATGCTCTGTGTGATATAGTGTAATGTGAATATATCACGTTATGGTGTATCAAGTGACAGAGCATGCACCCACAGGGAGTGATGGTCATTATGGAGAGAGCTTTTAGCGGAGGAATACCTCAGCAGTAATTTGCCATGTCATTTCCCTCACCCTATCATCAGCATGAACCTCACTGTACTCCTGACTTTTGACAGTAAGTGTACAGCATGCGCACAAACTAGTAGGGAAGGATTTTTTTTTCTTAAAATGACTTTGTTCCAATTATTCTCCAGTTTCCCGCTGCAGATGCTTAGTAATTGCTACACTTGAAGTGCTAATGATAATGTTAGAATTTGGATCAATTTGCCATGGCAATCAGACTCTTTTAAATGAGTCGATTATCATGGCCTGGGTGTGCTGAACCTCACCGAGGCGAGAGAAAGTATCTCCCCAGGCCCGAGAGCGACTGGAGCAGGGGGGTGGAGGCGTGTAATGTGGGGGTGGGAGCCCAGGGCAGGGGGCGACTGGGTTTGGGAGAGAACTCGACCGAGAGGGAGGAGGGGGACGTCTCCGTGCTCACAGCCTAATATCCTCAGACACCCACCACATCTGAAGCTAATCCAATCATAAAGAGATGCCATACTTTTCATCTTACACACAGACACACAAACATAAGGTCAAGAGCAACCTGTATTAGCGCCGTGGTGTAAGTGAGAAATGCTTATGCATCATGGACCACTGCAACGCCATTTTGATCAAATAGGGACAGAGACAATGAGACAGCTTAAATAAAGCCAGTGCTGTGAATTTTGGGGGCTTGTGTTCGCCTGACATTGGCGAAAACGCTTAGGTCACTGTGACAGAACAGACATCATGTTTTACTTCCTAACTCAGTGGCTGGATGTCAGGTCAGTTCTTATTTAGCTTTACTTTTGTTGTTCGGTGGTGCGTTGAATGTTGAAGTTTGATCAATTTTTTTTAAATCAGAGGGCTGCATTTTACAGCTCTGTTTGTCTGATTTTTATTTGCCACAAAATGTATTAAATATATAGCCTATTTGGAAATTACCAATTCTTTTTAGAAAAAAACAAGACATTTTAATGCAAATGAGAATGTTGTAAATGTAATACAGACAATAACAGCGAGTACAAAACATTGTGAACTAAACTAATTTGTTAAAGAAACTATAATGCAATCTAGGGAGCAAATTGTTGCTTGGATATCATTAGGAATGAATATGAATGCCTTGTATGAATTATAAGTGATTTTTATAAACATGAATGAAATAAAATAATCTGTTTTCCCCCCGTGTTGCAGCGTGTAGTAGTAGTACTGAGAGAGGAGTGCAGTATATGCAGCGCTGGAGAACAGGAATAGACCTAATGTTCCATGAAGACCATGGTGAATTTATATTGATGGGACTGTTGACTCTGAACCCCACAGCCATGATTTTTTCATAAGCTATGGGGAACAAGAAGTCAGTCAGCTGACAGGTGTTAACACTGTGAATAGCAGTCGTGAATAAGAAATGGGACACGCATACGAGCGTGGTGGCTTTTTTTCTCCCCCCTCCACCATCTTTCACGTCTTTTCAGAACTTGTGCTGCGTGCTGCACCCTGTTAAGTGTATAGCTGGAGGTTTTCGCAGGCACTGTGTAAACACCATAGCGCATGTCAGATATGATGGGTTTTGATGGCTGTAGAACATACCCAAGGACTGTTCCTCACTTATTATCTGAGATGAGGACCCTGGAGCCATGTCTGAACACTCTCCTTGCGTCAGGAGCCTCAGTCCCATTCGGAGAGGAATTGATTATTTTGGCATGAGCCAAGGAGAAGGCAAGGTGTGATTTTCCCCCCCTTTTTTTGTAGCTACACCAGCATGCGCACACACACACACACACACACACACACACACACACACACACACACACACACACACACACACACACTCACACTCACACTCACACTCACACTCAACACACAATCTCTCTCTTGCTCTCTGTAACGCGCCCACACACACACGTAGGCACTCAAGAATTAGGGGGAAATATTTTTGTGCGCACATCATAAGAGGGCAAAACAAAGATGACGTGTCCTGTAAGCCATCGTCTCACAAGAGTGTGTGTGTGTGTGTGTGTGTGCGTGGTGTGTGTGTGTGTGTGTGTGTGTGTGTGTGTGTGTGTGTGTGTGTGTGTGTGTGTGTGTGTGTGTGTGTGTGTGTGTGTGTGTGTGTGTGTGTGTGTGTGTGTGTGTGTGTGTGCATGTGTGTGTGTGTGGTGTGTGTGTGAGTGTTTGCTTTTGGCAGGGGGGTTGGTGGAGACTCCGAGAGAGTTGGAGAGCCACTCGGAGGAGCCAGTCTGCCAGGCTCGGGGCCGTGCTGCTCTCCCAGCAGTCAGCTCCGCTGCCTCCATTTGGGCTGACAAATGGCCAGGCCCGACTCATCAGCCCCGCACCCTACAGGCTGCTGCGCGTCCCGGGAGCTCCACAGCGCCTCTGGGCCGGCACAGCCCCGCACACCCCGCGCCACGCTCACCCCGGGCCACGCAAGCTGGAGGACAGGATGTGGGCAGGGAGCGGGAGAGCAGAGGCAGCGGTGGGGGCTGTGTGTGTGTGTGAGAGTAGAGTGTGTGTGTGTGTGTGTGTGTGTGTATGAGTAGAGTGTGTGTGTGTGTGTGTGTGTGTGTGTGTGTGTGTGTGTGTGTGTGTATGTGTGTGTGTGTGTGTGTGTGTGTGTGTGTGTGTGTGTGTGAGTAGAGTGTGTGTGTGTGTGTGTGTGTGTGTGTGTGTTTTGGGGGGTTGGGGGTGTTGGTGTTGAGGGAGATGGGGATAGTAGTGTGGCCCCTCCAGGGGTGGTGGTTCTGGTTTTTCACAGCTGCCTGAGCGCTCGGGGGGCCGAGACTCGGAGGCCCCCCAGGTTGTGGCTGGGCACTCATACATCAGGCAGATATTACAGTAATCCAAAGGTAATACATTAGCCAGGGGGGAACAGGAGGATGCGCTGCACGTGATGGATGCCTTCGCCACTCCACCGCCGCTGCCTTTGTCAAATCCCCGCAATCATGGCGAGAGCACTCCACTGTTTTTCAGCCGTTTTCTGTGCCGCGCTTGTTTGCTCATTACGGAGAATTTATTTGCACCCGGCGAGTCCAGTATTTTATTCTTAATCACACTGCCCAAAGGATAGAGGCATATTTTCAAAAAAGAAAATACAACTTGCTTGTGCTTATGAAAGCAATATATTACTTAAGCACTTAGCAGCCGAGAGAGAGGGAATAAAAGTGGCAGTTTGCTGTCTGTAGTATGTTTATAAGACTATATTACTATCTAACTGCATCCCCTTTGGGCTTTACTTCATCTATTCTGGCAAATAGTCTATCTCCAATTGCATATCTTACCTTTGGGTTATTACAATACAGATTTGTTTGCAGCAATTTTGCATTTTATTATGTTGCGGCCGTATACTCTATAAAGCATCCTAAATGTGCTCTGTGGGAGAGGATCTCGCGGTGTATCTGAGATGTTAGAGGGGGAGAATTGTATAGTGCAAGCCTCGCTAGTCTCTCTGCTAATGTTTATCATGTGACAAATGCAGGAGATGAGCCAAGCTAAGGAACAAAATGTTGGTGGCTGTTTGTATAGCGAGCTGGAGACTACCAGCAGATACAGCTGAACTGCACTGAACAAAACACCGGTGACATCAGCCCATATGGAGGACCATATGTGTTACTGACAGGCAAGGGCAAGTAGAATACTCTAGCTGCCCGTTTCTCTCTCCACCTATGTACTTTGAGAACAAGACACACGATACACACATAGTGTAAAAGAATAAAAGTCTAGATGGATCAATAAAAGCTTTTAAAAAATGGTTTGCTGGACCTTTAAGAAGACTTTGAGGATTTTAAGGAAAGCAGCTCATTTTTTTTCACACGGCGGCGTAGATGGAGGGGGAATGTGTCCATCTTCCTTCCCTTCCTCTCTGTCCCTGCTGCGGCTGCTCACTCTGTAGTTTGCCTTTGATTGCTGTCTCTTCGCGAGAAAGACAGACTTTGCTGACGAGATGATGGCATCAAAAAGTGCTATCTGACAGCTTGAGCTTGACAGGCCTCCTCTGTCTAAACACACGGCTGGTCCCCACCCGGCTCAGCTCTCCTCTCCTCTCCTCTCCTCTCCTTTCCTCTCCTCTCCTCTCCTCTCCTCTCTGTCAGGAAGAGTGAGGGATCCCAGGGTGAGCGGCGGCTGCCTGGGCTTCTGGAGGCCCGCGGCTCGGCTCGCGCTCGGCTGGAGACCATCACCGCCCGTCCCCTCGGTTGTGCCTCCAAGAGAACAACACAACAGGTACGAGATGAAACACAATGTTTTGCGCTTGCTTTAAAGCAGCCGTATATGCAACAATTTGCCACTTACAGAGGTATGTTTTTATGGAGGTATGTTTGCATAGTTTTTTTTGTTTTTGTAAAAATCAAACATCTATTGATGATATTTCGCAAACACATCTGTCATTTCCACTAGCACACTAGCTTTCCAAGCAATGTATTTCTATGGTCTAGAATGGACTGCCCCAAAATAAATGCAATAAAAGCTTCTACAGTACTGTACATCATTGATGGTTTTTGTACCTTTTATGTAATCAGCTTAATAGTTTTCAACCAGATCTCTTAACTGCTGCTTTAAACATGTTTATAAAAACGGGCCTGCGTGATTGGCCAGAGCTTCTCTCTGACCTTGTTTGGTGTGGCTGCACCCATCCATCAGCTGTATATGGTGTTTGCATGGCCTTGCGTATTTGGGGTAAACATTTCCATGCCAAAATGGACACTTTATGTCCGTGGTGGCAGAGTGAATCATGAGTTTGTCCTGAATGTGACTTTGATGGAGGAGTATGTGCTCGCATGCAGTACTTGCAGATGGCTCCAAGAAAGTACAAACGTATCAATCACTCGCGTGTCAGCAGGCGAGAGGGGAGATGTCTTAGCAAATGGGGTGCTAAAACTCGGCGGAGAGCAGCACAACCTGGCACGCCACGCGAGCCG
>NC_085011.1:13663124-13693124 GCF_963854185.1 Sardina pilchardus
CTGAGAAAACAGTCATTTAAATCATCATGATATGCCTAGATTCTATCTCCCAATTTAGTTAATAAAGTGCATGAATGATTCATGGCAGACGTATACATAATTCATAATTAAATTACAGCTTGATGGAGTGGAATTTATTAATTGTGAAGATACATGTGCTGCCATTAATACACTAATTTATTTCTTTCTCTCTGTTTTATTGGCACATTGCTCATTCGACTGCAGTCAGCTGCTGGGTCTCATTACCAAGTTCCCGCAACACATTGTTACAACAAATTATCTATACTCCTGGTTAGGGCAGTCACTAAGTGATGGCCACAATATGCGTTTGCCTTTAAAACTTAAGGGGAGGTTTTAATTTATCCAAAGTGTCACATGGCTTCAGTAAGTAATTATTTCGAACACCCCTAAGATGGTCGCTAATGTATTCCAGTGCTGCAGGGGGTGGCGGGCTGACTAAGCTGTCGCTTCCTCTCTCCAGTGATGGCCTGAAAAGGCGCGTTTGCATGCAATGTTGTTCCCCACTCCACAGAGGACACTAGGCCTGGAGAAGACATGCTTAGTTACCTCACACAGGGCTACGACGATGTGGCCACACCACACCACATCTAGTATGGTCAAGTCTCTTGTCTGTGTGTGTGTGTGTGTGTGTGTGTGTGTGTATGGTGCACACGCGTGTGTGTGTGTGTGTGTGTGTATGGTGTGTGTGTGTGTGTGTATGGTGTGTGTGTGTGTGTGTGTGCGTATCAGGGGCCTTCTTTATTATGACACAGTGATCTCCAGCTCTTCCTGCTTCCCTCGCTGGCCTGCGTTGGCAGCAGTCCGACCTTCATCTGGACAGCTGGTGGCCATAATTCATGCATATGAAAGAAGCAGAAAAAATGGTCTCTATTTTAGCCACGAATATGCCCAAACCCTCCAATTCAAAAAAAAAAAAAAGCAAAAAACAAAAACACGCTTGCATCCCGCTTGGGAGGCCTTTGCTTTTTTTTTGTTTGACTTTTTGCTGTTTTGAAGTTTTATGTCCTGTCAGAGCAGAGTAAACTTTCCCCTGTAAAAATGGCTCGGAGGAGCAGCGGCCTCCTCCCCTGTCAATAGCATGAAACCAGCGCTGATGTATATACGTATGTATCTCTCAGCACCCTCAGCTGAGCTGGAGGGGGTGGAGGGGGTGAAGGGGGTGAAGGGGGTGGGGGGGGGGGGGGGGGCGCAGGAAGACAAACAAGGCCGGCTCTTTTAATGGCCTCAATAATGATGGGCCCTTTAGCATTCATGAGAATCTGCTATTATCTATTGATTCGCGCTCACCCAATGTCTCGGTGACTTACGCCTCCCCTAATTCCCATTACTGGGAACACTGTACCCTTATCAAGGGAAACAATAAGCCAGTTGTCAGCAGAGCTAGAAAATATGAGGAAGCATCTGCTGGGGCACAGGAACTCATGACTCTCTGGTGGGGGAGACACACACTCTCACACACACACACACACACTAACACACACACACACACACTAACACATACACGCTCACACACACGCACCCTTCTGCCTTTAGTCCTCGCGGTGACCTCTGCTTCGACTTGGGTGGGGGGGGGCGGGTAGGGGGGGGGCTGCGTGTGAGAATGCTAAGGTAAATCTGATCGCTAGTCAGATAAATCAGAAAATTGAATCTCACTCATTTCATAAAGGCGAAGGGATCAGGGGAAGGCAGGCGGGAGGGCGGGCGGGTGGGGAGCAAGAGGCAGCCCAAAATAGAAGCCTGGCTTCTTGACTATAAACCTGCCATAGAAATATGTCTCTAGTGATGATGGCATCCGATTCTCTTTTTTTCTCGCCCCTCTTCCCGCTCGGCTACTGGCTGCTATCTCCTTCCACTGTGCTGCCGTCCCTGCTCTTTAAGACAAAGGGTAATAAAGCCATAAATTGTGTGTCCTGCAGAAGGTATAGACATTCTGTCTCAGAACCGCTGTTAGAAGTGCCATAAACTACCCCCAAAGTCATAGATAAAGATTTACAGTTATTTAACATCCTCCTCTACCCTTAAATCACTATGATAAGAGAATTAAGTGATGGCTATAGGTTCTTTGTCCTTAGTCTATCGATTTTTTTCGCCCCTAGTTGGATCCAGTATGTTATAATTGTCGAGCCTCTATTTGATCTTGGTTTACAGAATAGAAGAGGCGCCTGCTTCAATTTTAACATAGTTAAAAGAAAGAAAGGGCCTATTTTTCAATTTGAGAACGTGCTTGCAATTATCCTGCATTTCCTCATTGTTTTTCAGTGCAGGCTTTATTCACAGCTTGGTACAATAAACAGTCTCTCCTCTGTGTTAAAACTTTAGGGCACTCCCATCTGTAGTCTCAGTAGATTTAGTGATTACGTCCCGTCTGTAACAAAGATGCGTTTATTCACAGACAACATCACATCTGTTAAGACGTGTGTGTTTTCTTCTCCCCGGGTGCAGTGTGTTTCCTTTGTAACAGACTTAATGGTGAGTTTCCCTCTCCCCAGAGGCCAAGGCTAATGTCAGAGCAGTGTTGGAGGAACATGACTGCACATAATTGAGGGCTCCCTGCCCCTCGTAAGTCTCATTTACATAACCTATGGATTGTGTTAAGTGCTATTTTACATGTGTGTGTTCATAGAATGTGAATTTTTTCACACAGTGTGCAGAGGGCAATGTGATACGAAGCGGTGGAGAGCTAGCAGACACACTCGGTCACCACAGACAATCCCATTCCATCTTGTGTGTCGTCAGTAATATGTCAGTGGCCAGTCTGAGGCGATGGCATTAGGAGGGGTAGAGTGACCGGACAGCTCAACCCACTCACATCACGTCTCCCCTCACAACAGTGATTGGAGGGGAGAAAAAAAATCAAGTCTGCCATACAAGGTGACTATGCTCTCTCTCTCTCTCTCTCTCTCTCTCTCTCTCTCTCTCTGTATGTGTGTGCGTGTGTGTGTGTCTCTGTTTGTGCAAGTGTGTCTGCATCTGCTTGGCTGAGTGTGGCTATGAACATACAGTATACGCATGTGCTCTCGGAACACTGAGGCAATTATGTTTCTCTTGGGAGCGGGAACGAAAATGAGTTTTGGAAGCGTCGGCGATGTGCCTCTTGCCTGTCGAGCAGCCGACCGTCTCCCTGTACCTGTTAATTCCAGTTTCTGCTGCTTGGCTGGGCACCGTTCTCACCAGCGTCAGCCCCAGGCACCCTCCGCAATCAGCCCCCCACTCATTAACGCCTGACAGTTGGCTCCTTAACAAAGATGTGGAGAATATAATTAAATCATATTTACCTTTGAAACAGAGCCAGATTTGTAATTAATTAATTCAACCCAGCGAGTGTCTGAGTTACATTATGAAAAGAAAATCTTTTTGCACTCTGGGGACAGAGGCTCACTGTTCTGTGGCCATTTCCTGTCCCCCCTCTGCTGCGGACTTGCACTGCAAAGTAGTTAAGTGGTCAAGGGGAGGAAATAATGACCTTCATCAGCCAGTTAGCTCTCATCAGTCTGCACGGCCCGTAGTAGCCTACACGCCACAGGCTAATGGATGAGGACAGGGGGGTTTCTTACACGTCCGCGTACGTACCCTTTCATTTTGCCTGACCTTTGCCGTGAGGTGGGAAGACTAGTCCAGTTGGCGTTGTCACCACACGGCGCCAGAAATAGCAGTGCAGCAGGTTCACCCGGTCTGCGTGACGAAGGCCGTCGTTACCCGCCACGGCGGCAGATCAGAGCGGCCTAGCGCGCTAACCCAAACACTCTTCAGGTATTTCATAAGTAGCTGTTGGTGCAAACGGCTGGGATGGGAACGGTCAGGTTGTTTGCATATTCGCGTGAGTGCGGGAGAAAGTGGGCCAATGCAGGCGTGATGGATAGACGCGATTAAACAAAGCATCCGTCGTTAAGGGTCGGAGCCAAGTTTACGACGTCCAGAGCAGTCCCAGAAGCGATGGCTTTCATGTGTTGAACATCATTTTAAAACCGTAAAGTGTGTTGAAGGCCGCATTCAAGACCATTTGAGGTGAAGTCACTTACTTACCTCGGACCACGAGGCTTTAAGACTATTTCCTGTCGAGTTCACCTGAGCCTTGTGTGGTATGAGCGTGTGGCGTGGCGTGGCTGTACAGGAGCCGTGAAGCAGACAGATCCCTCCCTTGGGGGAAGCTGAGTCATCCTCACACACCACCAAAAGGCATCAACCATTTTAATCAATGAGCTTTCAAAGCACATTGAATTTATCCTTTAGATTGCTTACTGCACTGCCACTGAGGAGAAAAATACAGCTATATTGTTTTTTTTCTCTCCTTTTGGAAATAAATTACTGCCTTGAAGTAAAGAGCATCTGAAACCACTTCCGTAAATTATCGTCAATAAATAATAATGAATCACTTATGGAATTGAGAGACACGTGATTTATAATTCTGGGCTGGCTGCGGTAAGAAATATGGCCTCCTGAGCCTGGAGAATTTGGTAGGGTCTTTATGCCCATCCATCACTCCTCGCTGCTAACATGTTAAATGCCTGTAACTATTACATCATGTACTGAGACTTCTAGCATTGGACCTATTGTCTGCTCTGCATTTGAGAGGGTGGTGTGTGTGTGTGTGTGTGTGTGTGTGTGTCGGGGGGGGGGGGGGGGGGGAGCTGGGGACTCAATACCTGTTTATTTGGTGAAAACATTTACTCCAGAGCTGTCTTTCGACTCTTCACATACTCACAAACATGGCCATGCAATAGGGACACTACTTTTTGCCATGTATAGTTTCTAAAGTTACGACAGTCACCATTATTAATCTGCTAAATTCATTATTAGCTAATTGTGTCCTGAAAATGCCGATATGTATCTGTGAGCCCTAGACATAGCCTACGTATGAGTGACTTCTGCTTTATGGCATCCTGTCATTCTGATACTCGGGTCTTTGAATCCGTGTCTAAAGCAGCTTCCATCACATTATCAATTTGGATTCACAGGACACTAATTTCAGACATTGTCAGCTAAGCATGTTCTTATGGCAGTGATCTCTCCCATGAAAACTACTCTGGTCAGTTAATCAACGTTCAGGAAGAGCTGAAGTTTATTTACCAAAGAACTTCAGCAGCTCCATAATGGTTGGTGATATCTAAATGTGATCGCTTCCGTAATTAATGAAGGGGAGGAAAAATAATAGCGGACTGACCCAGAGGACATGATTCTGTTTTCTAGGGCTCTCCACTACCTAAGGCAAATCATCTCTCTCTCTGTCACACACACACACACACACACTCACACTCTCTCTCCCTCTCTTGCGGTCTAGTGGAAGTGATTTATCATAGCGTGAAGAGACTTGTGATGATGCCTTGGCAGGATGAGGCTGAGAGCCCTTCGTCTTGAATGCTTCAGCGCTGTTTGCATGAAGTTCATGGCCCTGCAGCAATGATAAATGTCAAGTGCAACAAATGTCCTGTAAATAAACGCGGCTATCGCCAAGCCTTGCCCCGCCGCGATGACTAGCAAGGCAAGAGGGGGGGATTGTGCATCCAGACAATGCCCTTTCTTCCCCAGGAAGGACACAAATGCTACAGTGCTGACACAGTGTTTACCCAGCTCCCGCTCGCTCTGTGCCATATAATAGGTATGTGTGGGGATTTCTGAGAGGAGACAGAGAGTGCGGATGAATGCAGAGTATATCATTTACTGTCCTTGACTTTGTGTATGCACGTGGTGCACACCACAGCCTTCAGACATCTTCAGGGCTTCTGGGTTGTGCTGTGTTATTTTTTTGTCACCGTAAACCCTTGGTGTCAGAACTTTATTTTCATCTGTTATGGTTTGATCTTTTTTGGTTTGAACACCTGGGAAATGTTTAATGAAATGGTAGTGAACAAACACATATTCTTAAATAATGTATTACATGTTTACCTACATACAAGTCATTGTTTCCCATTCCACACTTTATAAAGCATTGTTTTTATAAACATCTGGCATTATGACTCAGTGCTGCCATCTAATGGACATGGTGTGTTGAGCCGGCAGAACACACATTTGGCCGTAAACTGTGAGGGGATGTGTACACACTAATCAAGTTCCTGTTTAAAAACCTCCTGTGCATGTAAAATATTTATATCATAGTTGTGAGCTATACCTGTATTTGTCACTGCTTGCATACATGAAATGTCACCGGGACTCCCGGCACCTCATAGTGAATGCCTCGGCTTTGACATCATGTGAAGAAGTATGGCTCAGAGAAGTGCTGCGGAGATGTGTTCATCGAATGCTTGTCATTCTTCGCATGATTCCATTTTCTGCCTCAACCGTGTTCCCCTCACATATCTACCTAAATTATACAATTATGGCTGTACAAATCCATTTGAAGGGACTTTTATGGGGCACTCATGATTCTGATCGTGATTCAATGAGGTAAGAATGCATATCTGCCTCTATTAAATCCTGCGGAGGGGATAGAGCTGCTGGCCCTGCTTCTGTGCCTTCCAGACGAGCGGAGCGCATACCTCCGGTGTGTGCTCAGTGCACTCGGGGCCTGCTGGAGCCACGCCAAGAGC
Organism: Sardina pilchardus; assembly: GCF_963854185.1. Classification (NCBI taxonomy): domain Eukaryota; kingdom Metazoa; phylum Chordata; class Actinopteri; order Clupeiformes; family Clupeidae; genus Sardina; species Sardina pilchardus. The sequence continues at coordinate 13,669,670 of NC_085011.1, forward strand.
CACATGTTGGGGATGGCGGGGGGACAGACAGAGAGCATGTTTGTGCATTAACACACGTGGAAAGATCTCTGAGAGTCCAGTGTGTGGAAAGCTCATCAGCGGCCACAGGGAAACATTCTGGGCAGGAGTTACCTTATGATCATCTGTGTTGAGGCATTCTCTTTATTCTTTAGATCGTTTTTATTGTTTAACTACTAGCCTGGTCATGGGGAGGTTATTTATCTCTTGGCATCAATTTTGAACATGCTGGGTACACCTTAACAGTGGAAAATGAGACTGAAGGGCTACCAGTGTAACAAAATGAACTACAGGGTCATATTTTTGTACGGTAAGATCCATGGTGCATTCTGGGTGCGCACTGAAACAGTAAGACATCTCTCTCCTACAGTCAGTGTCCCATCAAAATGAGTTTGAAGCCATTATTTTTGTGGTAAAAAAACAACATAGTGTTTCTCAAATGAACAAGGGAACAGACACAAGGTTAAACATAAACACAGATGGAGAGGGAGGGAGAGACAGACAGACAGATAGACAGATAGATGGAGAGAGAGAGGGAGGGAAGGAGGGAGGGAGGGAGAGAGAGAGAGAATGTTCCTAAGACCCAGCTCCGTTGTTATGTCTCCTGGATAATGATGCCGATTGTATCCTCTGGACATTCCCCAAAACTTGTGCTGACACAGACTTGTCAGCTGAGATGAGATGCGATGTCAGGCCCTCTGAATCAGACAAACATTTCTCCTCCAGAGGACGCGCGGCGCGCCTGTGCCTACGAGTATGACATAAAACACTCTCCGGGACACTATGCAAACATTTGCATGCATCCACTCAGCCGGATTAAGTCATTGCATAAATTACCTCACCTTGTCATATTTTTTGACACAGCCAGTCAGTTGCCCTGTCCTCTGTGTCACAAATATCACTGGCAGTGCTGCCTGGTCTTGGCCAGCTCTGGCGGTCCACACACTCGCCTGTATATCCAGTCTCCTACCAATGACCGAGTGTAACAGACACCCGGAGAATTTATGGGCAGCTGGCTGGAGGCTGATTAGGGCACTGCTTGTAAAACGTATTTTGGCATGTACAAAGGTTTTACTGGTGCTCTCCCTGTCAGACAACAGCAATACATCAATAGTAGGGGGTAAGGTGACTGCCGGGGCACGCAGGCTCTCTGCCCCGTTGTGGAGGTGCCTCTGGCTTTGAGGGGTCTCCAAAAACAGAGGCCCGCCTGCTGATTGCAACCACCTGCAGTATGTCCACTCGCCGGGCGGCGTAAAGGCAGGTGACACCTGATGACGTCCAGTACGGCTCACGCCGGGGCCCCTGGTTCATGTCACAACACGTCTCGGCCGTCAAGTGCCATGGCGGAGGGTGATTAAGAACGTGTTTTTGTTGGTGTAGCGAAAGTGAGTGTGGTCTAACGTTCTCCTTTCGCCACTCTCACTCTCTCTCTCTCTCTCTCTCTCTCTGCTTGTTTTTCCTGTTCCGAAAGGCATCCTCTCCTGTTTCACAAGTGGCAGGAGCGGTTCGGGCCTGATAAAGCTCCACAGCTGCCTATCCCACCGCCGCTCCCTGGAGTCCTTCCAGACCATTCTCCCGAGCCGTGCAGGAAGTGTCTGTTGACATCCACTACCTGTCACCTAACTCGGACGGTGATTTGTAACAGAGGCCGCCTGACCAGAACAATTGCATTAACAAGCAACCGGAAGAGCCCGGGCTGTCAGGATGCCGCTGATAGCGCGCGAGATCTCTATTAAATCACAATTAGAAGATGACATGTCTTTGCAAGCGCTCCGCCTCTCTCAGCGCCGGTCGGACGCCAGCCCGCCGGCACATGAATGCGGCGCGAGGCACGTCTCGCAGCAAAACAGACCTGCAAAGCTGGAGGCTTCGGGCTGCTCTTCGGCAGCCACTGCTCTTTGAACAGACAGGCGGATCAGACTGGCAGCCTATCCCCAAGCCCCCCCTTCCCTATCTCCCACACACACACACCAACACCCACACCCACACACCCACACACACCCACACACACACATACACACACACACACGGCCTTGAATGATCTTCTTGTCCAGCCGTGCACCTGTGCTCCGGGTCCCGTCGGAGTTGAGTGATAGATGTGTGGAGGGGATCAGAGGAGGGCTGCGGCATTACTGTCAGTGTGGGGGCGGCGGGGGGAGAACTCCCGGGGCCCCGAGCGAGCGAGCGAGGGAGCAAGCGAGCGCGCGCACGGCTGGGGCTGGCCGAGGGGCAGCGCCGGCCTCCTGGAGCGCTCCCATCACAGCCGAGGCCCAGAAGAGGCCCAGAAGCGGCCCGCGAGGACCCGGGGCCTCCACCTGCTCGCAGCGCTCTCCCTCCACAGCCACACAATTTCCTAAAAACCCAGAACCCCGGCCCCGGCAGTGGCGCAACTGGCTGGGGCACCTGCACCGTACGCCGGCGACCCGGGTTCGATTCCCGCCCCGTGGTCCTTTCTGGATCCCACCCCGACTCTCTCTCCCACTCACTTCCTGTCATTCTCTCTACTGTCCTATCCAATTAAAGGCATAAAAAGCCCAAAAAATAATCTTAAAAAAAAAAAAAAAAAAAAAAAAACCCAGAACCCCGCGGGGTCGTTAATCAAAGAGATTGTCAAGGCCGTCCAGGCAAGAAGTGGATAAACAATCACTTTCAGCAGACTGCCAACGTGCATTAATGTTATTTATGCCTTTCATGTAAATATATAAATTGAGGCACGCACCAAATCAAGTCCTCTCCAGGGTGCCATGCGCGTAATGCTGCCTTGTATTAAATCACTGATGCAGATAACAGCGGTCAGAGGCTGCATATGATAATGTGGCTCGGTGTAAAATATGCGCGGTGCTTAGCGCGCATATGAGCTGGTGAAGTGACATATGCTGAGAGGCACAAGCGCTCCTGCAGGATCAATAAACCCACCCGGACTTCTTTGTGGGATTTATGTTGACGAGCCCTCAATCAATTAGGAACAGACTATTTAAGTGCTCAGGAATGCCAATGGGCATTATAACTAAATCAGGGGCCCGAAACCATATCTCCAGGATTGCTACCCGCCAAATAGGCAGGCATTTTACTGCGAATAACCAGGGTGAAATTACAGCAGTTTGTTACTAGCAGCTCGAAATCTAAAATAGAGAGATGGACCAGGAACAGGGGAGAGGGGGGGGCGGGGGGAGAGAAAGAGAGAGAATTACAATAAGGAGTTATTGCTCTGTGTGAGCATTAGCCCTCTGCGGTGGAGAGCAAGGATATAACTCTGCAAACAATTTCCAGGAACAACTGGAGAGAGAACCTAGATGAGCCTCTGGTCCAGTTACAAGTCCTTGTGTGTGTGTGTGTGTGTGTGTGTGTGTGTGTGCGCGCGCATGTGTGTGTGTGCATGTGTGTGTGTGTGCGTGCGTGCGTGCGTGTGTGTGTGCATGTGTGCGTGCGTGTGCGTGCGTGCGTGTGTGTGTAGGTCTAAAGCTAGACGAGGCCCAGCCTCCCACTGGAGGAATGGAGTAATTTGCGAGATCACTCTCTCCCTCCCGCCTATCACTCAGGCAGGAGTAGCTTTCAGCGTGCCGCTGATAATCATACATATTCTATGTGCCGGCAGCCTATAAATCCCCGTCGCCATTTCATCTTCCAGCCATCCATCAATCACGCGGGGCGACAGGATAAAGCACAACCCGGCTTCACAATATATCAAATTAGTACCTGGGATGTTTACAAAAGATAATGCCAGACAACAGGATAGGGTGAAATATAGTGGTGGCTAGCATTCCTCAAATTAAAGTCTCTCCCAGTGCTCTGAGCTGGGGAGAGTTCATTTCTTTACGCCCTGCAGACTGTGGGCTCTGCCCCCCCCCCTCTCCTCTCCCTCTGCTACCGACAACACCACCAGTACAGATGGTAACCCACAGCCCTAAAAAGCACTTGGCCACTCCAAAGCAAGACTAGTACTTGTATGAAATAGAGAGGTAATATGGAGACTATACAATACGCTTGAAATAAGGGTCTATACGGTATGGCCTGATATGCTGCAAGAAATGTGTGACGTTACCGTACCTACAATCTTATTCACTTTAAAACTCTCCACTTCCACACAAGACTGAATCTGCAGATTTTTTTATTTAAAAAACTGCCTACCAAAAAACATATGTTGGAATTTGACCTGCAGCATTACCGGCGAAGGCTGAAAAGTGCTGTTTCTTGAGAATGCACTTCAAAATCAATAGAGTGAAATCCAATATCTCATTTTGGTGCTCTGTGATGTCTTCTGGAATAAATTAAATAGAATATTAAATTGCGTTTTGGTTTTGATAAAGTATTATGATTACAACAAAAAGTAAAAAAAAAAAAATAAACCCAAGACCCTCCCAAGGCCCTTATACTTATTCCCTGTGTATTTCAAGAGGAAAACAATGCACACTCTAGCTGGCCATTCAATAATAGAAGATACTCTACTGTCCTAGAAGTGAATGCTGTAAAAGTAAGTACTGTAGTTAACTTGAATTATCAAACAACACAATCTGCACTAACAGGTGGGTGGATCTCTCTGGAATTGCAATTAGCATGATTAGCAATTTCAGTGTCTTTCACTGCTAGCTGGTGGCGTCATGGCTTCTTCTTTAATACGACTGTGAGTTAAAAGAAGATGTACAACAGTCCTCAACCCCAAGTGATTGTCACCCTTTTTCTCTCCCTCTCAAAGAACCATTGTCTCTGGTGGCATGGAGAAAACCCTACGCGTAGCATTTACTATGGCAATTTACGATGAAGTTTTCAGACCGAAGTGCTAAGCGAAAGATTTAATGGGACGCAGAATGCACTTGCAGACATTAGGACTGGTCTCGTGCTGGAGAGTAGACCTGACCTCTGCCTGAAATGGATGCTTTCATTGGGGCCATAATCCATTTTGATCAGGCTGGATTCATTAGGGGCGGTTAGCTTGCAATCATTTGTGCAGATTACTGTGTATAATTCACAGTGCAAGCACTCCTCTTGATGCCTTTGCACATTTTCTCTCCACCTGACACTGAAAGGCCTTTTGATGTATTATGTTAGGAATATTTATGGGGAGTGCCGAAGTAGGATTTTGCAACGAATCAAATCTCACCTCTTCCTGCATAGCCCCCCCCCCACCCCCCATCCTTACCACAGTTGAAAATGAGGGAAGCCATCCTTCTTTTCACTGGATAGGCTGAAATCTACTCTGCTAGGAAGCAGAGTAAGTGATAGACCAAGGAATTGAGATTTCTTGAATCCGCGAGCCCAATCTTGATTAATTATATGCAGCCAGCGACTCTAATCTTGGCCTTGCTTAATTCATTATGCCTTTGTGACAGTGGGTTTTATTCATCCACCCACATACAGTATATGGAAGTTTCATCGGTATAGCCTACTGAATATATCCATTTGTCAATTTTTAATGTTTCACAGTGTATTTCATTTTCATATAGGTTGATGGGGTGTCAGTATGAACAGCATATGAAAATACCTGTACATATATGGAAATATTAGGTTTTCAGGTGTGGGGCCATAAATGCTGCTGTCCCCATCCGTCACAGGCTCATCTTTTTCTCTGATGAACTACAACTCATTTTTCTGCTCTTTCCAACGCAGTGCTGTGGCAAGCACTTTTCGGTCAGCCCAGGCTGATGGAGCAGTCAATGAAAGGCACGTTACACTGTCTCTTCTCGCACATTAATGACACTGGCATTATTGGATTTCTACCGATATCCTCCAGGCAGAGTATTTGGAAAAACCATTATAAGCAATTAGTCACACATTTACGTCTATGCCACAGCTACAGTCTGCTTTTCAGGAATTGTATTCTTGCATTCTCACCACATAGGCCTAGTGCTTTGTACCATCCCTGGCCTAACTATTCAAGTCTTGGCATCCATATGTTGCTTTTTATCTCTAAGTATTCATTTCACAGTATTGTAACTATGCGTTATTATTATATTTGTATACTTATGCTTGTGGTAAGTTGGGCCACACACTGTGCTAAATGGTTGGGCCGTTCTATGATTCATGTGTTGAACTGTAGTATATAATGTAGCTGTGTGTGGCTTAAACAGCTCTCTCAGATGTAGGGGCTCCCTGCTTAGGGAATGGAAAGGACAATCCCCATGCATCCAGATTAAAAATCTAATTTGGAGAGATTAATGCATTCTATTTCAGTTTCCCCATGATCAGAAACTGCTCTGCTGAAAGCTGTATCGCCTCCTGATTATTGAATTTTTATGGCCGTGTAATTAATTGCAGATTCCCTGTTTTGTTCTATTTCTTTCTCACTGACATTTTAATTTCAACAAAAAGGCACGCTCCCCATGCAGACTTTCTGCCATCCCATAATGGCCTATAAAACAAAATGACTTATAGATACGGTGGACACTTCAGTTTGCCAATGATTGTTTGAGACCTTGCTGATCGCACCAAATTTAGATCCTCTGCACCACCTCCCCCCCTCTGCCACCAGACCCATAAATTCATTTCTTGCCAATTAAAATACAGCTACAGTGTGCTGTCTGAGCTCTGGAGATCTATCATCATGTCATAGAGCAGGAGTGCATTATGGGAGCTAACCTGGAAGAGAATGTCTATGACCATCATTGCTTCTTTAAAAAGGAGTTGTCATTGCCTGACCATAGGAAGTGTGTGTTTTTTTCTTGTTTAGGTACATCAGGTTTCTGGGCTTTAAAGATTTGTTCTGCTGATAGTGGGCAAATGAGCAGACATAAATGTCAGACAGAAAATCACACAGAAAATAATGCTATCCGTATCCAAGAGGAGGTTAACAAGCAACATGGAGGACAGATGTGCCCCAGAGCCCAAGTGCTCCAGTAGTTTAGCAAGTGATCAAAGACTGCAATGCAGCCTATACAGCCTCCCTCAGTATAGAGCATGTGCATATAGTATACTAGATTTACTGAGCTCCTAGGTCTTAGTCTAATTCTAAAAAAATCCCTAATTATGAATTTTCATAATCAGTGATTTTACATGTTGTTACATATTTTTAATATCACAAGAGCTATAGAAGTAGCCTATACCCTTTAACATCTGACAGTGGTTTTGTAAACTTGATAAAGTAAACATTTGCTAAAGCACTACAGTGAAGCTTTTCCATACAACCAGACATTCTCACTAGACCGAAACCTGTTCAATTACAAACATACAGTTTTATAGTTTTCATCAGGTCTTTATATTTCTCACCAAGCCTATATTTCACCAAGCCTTGCCATGTGAGACGTTTCATTACTCCCTGGCTGCTTGCTGTAAAGAGGGGCTGTGCAGAAGAATCCATTGATTTGGCTGTGAGTGTTCATTCGCTGAAACACTGATCATTCGCGTTGTGTTTCTGCATAGAGTAATAAATGTCCTCGGGAGGCTGATCCATCTCGGGCTGTTTATTTATGATCCCCCCGCTCGGCTTCGATGTCCCTCGTCATTGCGCTCCTTTCTGCTGGCTAAGCACAAGTGCGCACACAACACATCACTCTTGCAAATCCACCCCATAACCTTCAGGCATCCCCACCCCTCCCCGGCAACCTGTTTTTGGAGCAGGGTAATGGCGGTGGCAGTTTCCATATTTCAGGTGTAATTGGGCTGCGGCTGCACAGCCAATTTGGTCGCTTTGATCGGGAGTGGAAGAGTTCCTCTGTAACATTGTTAGGCACTGAGATGTCTTCCTCTCCCTGGAAGTGGGAGGTGTAATTGCGGTTGAATGAGAAGAGCACCTATATGTGTTGCATGCATTGCGCACAGAAGCAGAGACTGGCGGCTGCCGTGAGCGGTTTTTGCCCCGGGTAGAATTCTGCATTCTGTCATGGAGGAGTGTGAGTATTAAAAGGTGCAGCGTTGTGTTTCAGTGAGGCCTAACACCACTGGATGAGAACACCTCCTCAGGGGGATCGGTGTGCACAGCCCAGCCAACGAGACTATTGATTCTGCTATAGAATAGACATATAAAAGTCACATATAGAAGATATGGATCTCCTGGGAAGACTGTTTGGACTTTAACAATTTAGTGATGTGCGTTTCAAGCCCACCTGCGTTAACAAGAGCTAAATAATGAGCGATATCAGAGAATACTGTGTATAAAGGCACTGGCATTTATAACTTAATCTCTATCAAATATGCAAATGGTCCCGGCTTTATAGGGAGTAAAGATAACTCAGGGGTGTGAATTTTGCTTTACCAGCCCTCTGAAACAAGCGAGATCTATGAAGCCATTTTCTGTCCAGCCAGTCATGAAGAAGCGGGTGATGTAAATGTCACTCTGGGTCTCCTTTATACTCAATAAAGGCTGGAATTGAGCCTCCTCTCCCCGACCAGTCGATTGGCCGTCTAATGAGGAAAAGCTTTACCATAACTCTCCCAGATTCACTCTTGTTGATGTTGCAGCGGGAGGGCTTTGCAAAGTAATAATTCCAAGTGGATAAATGCCTAGCCGATAACAAGCTGAAATAACCTGTCTGCTTGAAGCTGATGGAGACAAGAGCAATCACACAATTAGTGATTATCCTGGGTACATCTTGAAGTTGAGGAAGCACAAGCTAAAACCCTCTCAAATGTTTACCTCACCTAAACAAATGTCTTTGGTGTTGTTCTGAGCAGGCGTGCCATAAGTCATAGCTCCTTTACCTTCTCTGGAGCCATGTGGTACATCCTTAACTGTGCTTTAGCACTAACATGAAGCTCCTTAATGTAATTCGCACGAGGGGAGCCATGTAATAGATGATGTCCATAGAATGGAACAGAGAGGGGGTAATCACAGTTTATCTTCGCCTTTGGTAAAAGCTCTTTGCCCTGAATGTGTTGGGGGGCCATTTTGAGATCTGGTGGGCTGATACTAATGCGATGGATTCCACAAATAGGTCCACTCATCATTTTAAGCACACAGTCACTCACTGTAGTAATTTTCACCCATTTTCTTATGTGCCATGGCCTTAAAGGTATATTGAACAACAATCAAGAAAAGGCATCAGCATGTCAAGCTCTTCTCTATCAGCGAAAATATGAGATGGTCAAGCGCTAGGACCTGTTAATATAATGGCCAAACATCTCGTTCTCACTATCACGTCTGATGTATTTGACTGGGCAAAAGAGCAATGAATCTTTAAACATGCTAATCCCTGTGAAAATGCACATTTGTGATCAGTGATATACTGGCACACAAAAAAAGCCCAGCATAATAGTCCTCGATGACATAATGGCCCTCTGAACCTGAGATTGTTCCTGTTTTCAACCAGATCTTTCCAAGACATTTTCCCTGGCACAAATTTAAGTCATTACCAGCCGCAAGCTCTTTCATTAGAATGAACTATATCATCCTTTCCCAGGAGGCCTGCTGAGCATTCAGCTGTGGGAACATATTGAGTGCTGTAACATGCCTGGGTAAAGTATTACTTAATTTATACTCTTAATGTACAGCATTGATTCTTGGTGGCGGACAAAAAAAAAACAGAACAACATATGTGGAGGCCATATCATTAACTTCAATAATTTAGTCCCAGTTAGCGTGATAACAAATATACTTACAGAACTGGAAAGCAGTTCCATGACAAATGTAATAAGAAAGCTTGGGCTTACATAAAAGGGTGAAAACAAACACACCATAATTAATTACAGATGAGGCTACTGCACAGAGAGTTTATTTTGTCTTCAGTTATGAAAATTCCATGTTAGACTATCAGAGTGCTATCAGATTACAAGTGAAAATATTAATTTCCATCTGATAATCTGTTAAGAATCTTATGTGCTTTTAATGAAGCAATGAGTGAAATAAAATATATGTATATGTTATGCGGTGGGCTGCCCTTCACAGTACATTAATGTAATTACACTTCATGGGAGAATGTGGTTGAGCATTAAAGGCTGGCAAGTAGTCAGTGCTTTTAAGATGATATGAATACCCATATGAACCTCTCAGAACACAACCTCAGATGTCAGACAAACTCACAATTTGGGAAAAACAGCTTTCACCATGTGGAGCTTGAAGCTGCTTCAGGCAGTAGAATTTCAACACAAGTTAAACCCCTCTCATCTGAACGTGATGTGATGGTGGTTTTGTACGACTGTTAATATTTTACATCAAAGACCTTGTGCCTTTAAAAGCCAGAGGTGTTGCAGCTTTTTTAAAGTGCTTCTAGGGAGCCAGGTTTCACACCTTGCCAAAAGATTAATACACTGGCCTTGAAAAATGAAAAATCAAAAGGGTATCAAAAAACCCAAAGAGATTATGGATGGGAGCCTGATATCAAGTTCTGGGTTTGGATTTTATGATGTCATTTGCTTTTTTATGGGGTTAAGCAATGCGAATGCAACGCAGATCTAACATCCAGGGTAATATCCCACGCACAGGATAAATCTGCTTCATTGATTCCCCAATCTGCCACATTGACAAAGGGTTGCTCTTTTGAAAGTGATAAGTATGTCTCTAAACATTTATTGCTGTCATTCAGCCGTGGTGGCCCCTGCTTTTAATGCCTCTTAGCATCATGTAACACTCCTACGTGTGAGTGAATGCACAAATGTGTTGGAAATCCCGCTGAGTAAGTTTACGCAGGCCATAAATCACCAGCAGAGCCAGCTGGCTGTCCACTCTGGGGCAGGTGGAACTGTCATGTTGGCAGCCCGAGTCATGCAGCCCAGAAACCAGATCCTGGGGCAGGCATGTGCTTGGGTCTTTCAAGTGTCATGTCAACCGATGCTATTTTGACTGAGACTTTAGATAAGAGATTAGTATTGTTAACCTTCGGAGACATGGTGAATAACCCTCAATAAACAAACGAAAGATAAAAACCGAAAGGAGCAATTTTAGTTTGGGGGTGGGGGGGGCTGCCATAAAGCTAGACCTGTGGGCATGTGTGTGCTTGTTGACACTTGGGCTTAAGATTGGCTTCAGTGATCCAGTCATGTTCACAGCCTTGAGCAAAACAAAACTAAAATGTCATTTGTCTCTGGGTCGTGAATTATGTGAGCACTCAGCTGCTGTTTCTCTTCCATGATATTGATCTGTTAAACTGGCACTGCCCATACAGCATAGGCAAAGCTTGGAGGCAGTTTACGTAATTCTTTACAGTGTATGATATGTGCTGTGGGGAAGATTTCTGATTTTCACGCTGCATTCTAAGTAAACTTTTAAAGCTCGTTCTGTCGTCATTTCTCCATAAATCTATCAAGATGAAATAATGAAAGCATTAAGCAGTGATGTTGCTATAATAAGCGTTGCCATCCTACATACTCCAGAGCAGTGTGCTGAGAGAATGGCCTCCAGCCACTCTCACAGCTAAATAAAACCCTGCAAACAACTTCAGCAGCACATATCTGCTCCAGACCTCCATGGCTTTGGACACAGACACTTAGCACCGGCGTTTCCTGAGATTACCGAACCTGATCGTTCCCAAGACATGCATAAAGGCAGGATAAGGGCAGATTAAGTTTTGTTTTTTTCCACTGTAACACAAGCAGGGATCATATGCAAGGCTGTCGTTCTCAACCCCTCCATCCATCCATCCATCCCTCCATCCATCCATCCATCTATCTATCCATCTATCCATCCAAAAGTGGCTCTGACAGCCAAGCATCCGCACCTCTGGGAGCTGACAAGTGTGCTGTGAAGTAGAGAGGAATGCCAGGGCACTGGGATTAGCAGGGCTGCCTGCTCTGAGCTGGAGCTCCAGGGTGGTTGGGAGCTTAGACTGGGGAGGAGTGTGTGTGTGTGTGGGGGGTTGTGGTGGGGGTAGTAGGGTGGTGACTTCAGGGGCTGGAGAGAGCGGAGACCACCATGACCACAGTCCATGTCTTCCAACGTGTTCATTGAGGGCAGAGGACAAAGGAGAAGAGGAGGCTGATTTGAGGGGCTCGTGTCAGCAGCCATGCCCTGTAAAAATCATCACTGTAAATATCTGATGACAAGTGATGTTGATAGGTCGTGCCCAAGGCAGGCCTTTCCATCTAGTTCATTGTCTGATGTTTATTTTTTGTTGCTGTTGTGTTTGCACAAGAAGACAGACTCCCAAGTAAGAGGACGGGGCAAAAAATAGCCTATGAGCTGGTACAATATGGCACTGGGTTCTTGGATGAGGTGGCTATGTTGTCACCACTGGACTTGCCAGAAATGTCATGTGTCATGTCTTTCGTTAAGGATTGAAATCAAAGCCCATGTGTCTTTGTTACCCATGTAACAACCTCTGGGGGCTTTGTTAAATTGAGCTTTAAATAGAGACATGGCCAAAATGCATTCATGGGATCACTTAGTTGGCAGTCTTTTTTTGCTTTTATTATCAAACCATCAACCACTTTGAAACGGTTTAGTTTATAGTCATCAAGCAGAATTGCCTCACGCTACTACTATGCACCTTGGACTCTGGACCCCAGCCATGTTTGGACCCACACAGACACAGAAAAACTCAACTATCGCCTGAGTATGTCTGAAGACACCTCAACTCAACTTCGTGAACAGCCTGAAAACAAGTCGCTTGCCCTTTCTTGGGTTTCAGAGGTCAACGAGAGTGTCAAGACTCTCGAGTAGGCTATGCCTTGGCCTCCAGGGCATCACCGTACCACGGAACAGTAAATTTCACGGAGGAGTAAAGCTCCTCTTTTTACAACCTGCTTTCATCATTTCATTTGACAGCGATGTCATCCTAGTCTTCTTCTGTTTCATCTTCTATAATTGATACTCTTATAAACTCAATTGCGTGGTTTGACATCTTATTTTAGGCAATCTCAGTGTGCAGGCTGTGTTTTGAAGGCACGCCAGGTAATGTTTAAGAAGTCCTGGTTTCCACTGCGCTTTGCATGCCTGTTCCTGATTTCCATCATGGCCTCTGTGTGATCTGCCTTAAAGGTGCAGTACTGGGGTGAGACAGAGGGGGCACTGTTTTCCCGTGCGACTCAAGGTTGGTGCAGTACAGGGGTGATGACAGAGGAAATCACAGTCATACGGATGTGCTATTGATAGCCCACAGAGCCCTTTATTCTCCACTGTTTTGGTGCCACATTCCTCTGGGCAGGATTTATGAAAACACCATTGACACCGCAAAAGAGCAGCAGAATGCTAGTACATTTAGGTGCCTATTATTAGTGCCCACAAAGCAGTGGTAATTTAATGTCTTGTTTTTACTTTTTATATTGAGGTTGCATTGACTCTCACTTGTATTTCTGCCCTTAGCAATTGCGATTGTTTGCAAAGATAACCACAGTGTTATTGCATTATCTATTGCATAATACCTTGTCATTATAGCAATTTAGAGATTGTGCAAAGAATTATACTCCAGGGGCAAGTAAGCAAATTATGAACAATTATGTTTTGTTTTACTAGCCACCAGTAAAGATAATAACAATGCTGTTATGGTGATATGAAGGGCTTGGTTTGCTACTGCCACAGTGCCACTGCACTCTGAAAACACTCCTGCGTTCAGTATATGTCTCTGTCGCTGAGACCTTCGTATTGCCCTACTTTAAAGAGGCCATTTTCTCTCGAGTGTCAGATTGTCAGATCACATTTGTTACAGCCCTGCCACATTGTTGTGGACACATCAGGTCTATTTTGATCAGGAGTGACCCGCAGGGCTGAGCACACATCATGGGGAGACGTGAAAGACAGGCGCGGTGTGAAAGCGAGATTGCTGGCCTCCTGTGTTTCCAGGCACAATTCACACTTAGCGCTCAAGTGATTGCATTTACAATTCAACGTGATGCACAGAGGCACTCGCTGGACAAGTGTATAGCCAGTGGAGATGGCCGACTCCTGCAACTGGCTCATAACGCCCTGTGTGTGTGTTTAAAAGGCCGTGTGGAAGGCAATGCTGAAAAAAGAGTTATCTGTTTACCCTTGGATGGATGGTCTGTCTCTTTCTACAGATGCCCTGTGGAAGCAAACACTGCTTGTACGGAGAGCACTGCATATGGTTAAAGCGCATAAGAAAGCAAAGAGAGGATGGCGGCTACATTTGTGGGAAATGACCAGGATGTTTTCAGATGTAATACAGACCACCCCCTGAGGCTGTGTTTACAAAAAAAAAAAAAAAGATAATTGAAAAAAGAAATTACATTATAGCACACATATAATTATCCTCTGTTCCGAGTTCAGGTTTTAGGCTTATGAGGGAAGCAGTCATAAAGACAGACCTGGGGTCCCTGCTGATCTCAGAACATCTGCTCAGCCATTTACCCAGCTAATAGATCAGCCGTGGGAGGAGGTGCAGGTGTTTTTGGCCCAAGCCAAAAAACATCAAAACCAGACTGGAGTCCAACTCCACCAGCATATGTGATTGAGCTGGAATGACTCACATACTCTCGCAGTTAATAAAACAAGCATAAAGTTTGCTTAAGGTACAGGTGGGGGTATTTCTCTGTGTGCTCGAGAGAAACAAAACGCCAACCCTGTTTGGGAATACAGTAATTGAATGCAGATGGGGGGAGGTAAATGAAAGAATTTTGCAAATATCTCAGTGGAATACCTAATGGGAATGGGACAGAAAAGGAAATTAAAAATTATTTGAAGCAGATGGACTGTTCTTTGAGTTTTTTTTTCCGGGGTAAATTTATTGGGGCCGTGAAAGAAATGTGTCTGTTTATTTTGCAGTGCCATGAAATTAATAGCCTGCTGAGTTGTGCTGGTGTTACTTTATGACTGCTGTGCCATTAGTCATCATTTAGCCGGTATTTGTTATCGATTCGTGATTTAGCTTGATTTATTGGTGCTTGTCAGCTTTGATTTTGAACACCACTACTTTCGATTCAGTGCTGGCCCCATTCCTTTGCTTTTTTCCCTGAAATTTTAACTGCAAAGTTTTGATGTTTGGAAAACACAGTAATTTTCACATCATTACACTGCAGCATTGGCCTCTGCTGTATTGGATTGCTTAATACATGAGTACCTTTCCCTGCCATCTGCATTGAGTTCACTATATCTGCATGTAATTTGTGCAGCTCAAGAGACTTCAATTAAGAAGGTCTCAAAACTATAGTAGTAGTATGTGGTCTCACCAAACACTATGTGACATTAATAACATTCAAAATATGAGCACAAGTAAATCTAAGCCTTAGATGATGATCAGATTGAGGAACGGTGTACCAACCCTGGAGGGTAGTTGTTTTGGGAAGGTTGACTTGGAAAACCCCAATTATGCCTGAACCACTGCTGGCTTGGTTAATGGGCTTGTTTTAGGAAAGATTTTAATTTTTTTTTTAAATTTTTATCTTTTAGACATGTAAGTCTTGAGTGAAACTTGAATACAAGGCTTTATTGCTGTAGATATTGTAATAAATGAATCAAATTGTGATTATGTGACAGTAAACAGTGTGGCTTTATTGCAGATGGTTGTGGCATGCTGAACTTAAAACGTTACCAAACGTTCAAAATCACTGTGTGACTCTGGAGAAGAACACCTACAGTTCAGGCTCCATGCTTAACACTAATCTACAGTACAGTTCAGCAATATATACAGAATATAATATAATGCTCAGTTACTTTAGATTGTAAGCTTAATCATGTATGAGTACCGAGTAAAACTGTGCAAAGCCCTATATGCTGGCATAACAGTGCCAGTGTACTCTTGGTGTAAATACAGGCACTTGGGCATGGCGTAGCTCAGTATTAATCAGTTTAATGGAGAATGACTGGGGAAAATAGGCCTGATGATTACCCCAGAGGGGGATGGCGCAGTGCAAAAGCCTGAGCACGATTGTCACAATGCTTCCTGCTTTTGCACAAGCTATGGAGAAATCAGCAGCCACAAAGCATTCAACACTAAGCCTTTTTTTTTTCTGTTGCTCAGTCGGCCAGTTGGGATTTTTCAAAAACACATCCCCACTGTATCTTGCCGGAAAGATATTCCCTTCTGTTTTCAAAAGAGAACAGACTCCCTCTCTTCTCCGCTCTGAAAATCGAGCTCTCTAATGTTTGGCCTCAAAGCTGAAATGGAAGAGATTTTGTGTGAATTGTGCGAACAAAAACAATTCTCACCTAGAGGAAAACAGAGCTTCACTGGGGTGTACCCTGTTGTTCTAGCAAATCGCACAATCTCTAGGCACCGCTACCTCAAAAAGTATTAGCTCATCCACAGACCATAATGTACATTGTAGCAGCTTTGTTTAGCAGAGGCGACACCATGAGTGTATCATCAAAATGAAAAGGCAAGAAAATCACAAAAATATTAGATTGGCAGAATAGCCCTGAAAAGAAACAATGTGTCTGTTCTAAAGAAAACAAAGTGGAGTGGAGGACACATTGTGTTGTTTGCTTGTAAACCAACAAGAAAACATGAAAAGGAAGCCTCTCTCTCATATGATACAACAAAAGGCAAATAGTAAAGTGACACAATGTGCTTTCTTTCTAAGAACGGTTTAGCATCCCATTTTTATTAAACTGTCCACACAAGTCATTGAATTAAATGCATCACAATCACGTCCAACATAGTACATTTTGTAAGTTAGTGACAGACAAATAAGATCCATAAAAGAAAAACACCACAGCAATCCAAGATTTAAGGCACACACTATTGTGCGTGCTGTTATGTCCATTATGGTGCATTATAGTACATTCGAAGATGTTTTTCTGCTTGTCACAGTAGCGTTTATATGCCTTGTTTGAATGTGTATCATTTGTATCTGAAACTGGCAAACACTCCTAAAGTGCTTGATGAATGAAGAAAAGAAACAAACAAAATCCTCCTTTGACAGCACAAAAGACTTTTGTGTCTATTTGAAGTCTGCAAGGCACAAAAAGCTGACACTTTGTAAGGGAAACAATTGCTTCATTAGTAATAGGTGAGATATTTTCAAAGGGCCTGTCGTAGCGCCAGGAACACAGTAATAGGCTTTGGATCGTTGCTTGGATTTGATCTAAATTAAGTTCATGGCTGACAAAATCATTCAATGATAGGGGAACCTTGGAAACCTTTATGAGTCCTTGGCACACTGGGCTGGGGCATAAGGATGACCTCACATGCCTGGGCTGGGTTCCATGAGTGGGTGAGATGATGATGAACACTACTTTTATTGAGGGGAAAGCTCTGGGGAGGGTTCTTAACACACACAAGGTATGAAATACACGAGATAAAATGCTCAAAATACCGAGTTAGTTTGAATACAAATGCCAAACCACGCAAATGCCAGCAGTGTGTTTGCTGTTAACTTGTCTTTGAAGCAATATAGGGCGGATCTCGTGTAGTTCAGATGAGGTTATCCAATATAAATATCTTAGTTTAACAGTCTCCCTGTGATCCTCATTGTGTTTCCTACCTACAGTACGCGCATAGGAAAATGGCTAACAGGGAATGATAGAGAAGGCTTGTGCTGATGCTCTCCCTCATGAGAAAACATATGTGAATTCTGATTTATGGAGGGAAAAAGTTTACAAAAAGCCACATAGGTAAGACGAAAAATGCTCCAAACAAAAGTTTCTAACTCCAAGATGAAAGACGATAGCCTTACCCCTGTCTTGAGTTTTTTTTCTTTCTTAGACCGGGGGATACGGCTCTAATGTGTCCTGTGTCTGTGGAAAAGAGATTGCTCATGTTGTGAGAGCAAAGCGGCCCAGCGGACTAAATATCAGGCAGATTCATTCCTCTGGTCTCTGAGCACGCTGGAAAAGTCATGCAAGAGCAACAAGTGATTTTTTTTTTCAACTGAACTGATCTAAAAGGGCTGTGGAGTTGAGGAAGTACCATGTCAGGAGGGTTTTGTAAAATCCCTCTTGGAATTTCGTGGGTTACCCAGTCCAAAATGGAATGAGTTGCACCCCCCCTCTCCTCTTTCTCCCTCATCTACTCCCCCCAACCAGCGAAGGAGCTCGCTGAAATTGAATTGACATGTCAGCAGGAGACCAGTACTTTTCGCTGTTCTGGATGCCAACATACTTAACCTTACCATTTTAAGCATTAGCTTCTACTGTTGGCACTCATGGGAGAGCACGTCCTGGAAGCACTTTTCTCTCAGCCTGCACTTACCTCAGTTCCTCCCCTCTACAGCCACCCCCACGCCCACCCCAAGAAAACTTTTTTTATGTATATATTTTTTCTACTTTCCAGCTCTTTTGCCCACTTGGCGGTTATGACCGTCACGTGACCACGGCTGCCTTTGTTTTACACTGAAATCCACCCTGGTCTGCCTGGGTTTCATTTTCAGTTAAGTGCAAGACATGGTGGTGGTTAGGAGAAGGAGTGAGAGAGGCAAAGAGAGAGAGAGAGAGATAGAGTGAGGAAGAGAGAGAAAGTGAGGGCGCAAGAGATGAAGTGGAGGAAACAAAAGGGGGAAAAAAAAGAAACAGAAGGAACGAGTGCAGAGCTACATTTGAACTGGGGGGCCTAATGTAGTCAGGATGGTATCTGTCACTCAGCTTATTGCATGTTGATGACTCAGGGCACTTTGAGCTGTAAGCAGCCTGTGATTTATGGACACCAAGTGAACTCCTGCAGGCAAAAAAGCAAGTCGGAGATCAGAGCAGCAACAGGACCCTTTTTTGGCTCCAGACTGTGCCTGCATGTTTTTTTTTTTTTTTTCATTCATGCCAAACTGCTTTGCACGGCAATTAGCTCTGTCCTCATTTAGTCTCCCCAGTCCCAGAGGGTAATGAAAGTCATATATCATCTTCAAGCCTGCTAATTATCCAGCTCAGTTGCAGGTAGGCTTTGTAACAGTGAGAAGGGCCTGTCGGCCTGATATTTATTGCTCGTCCAATAAGCGGGTAAAAAATACTCCCTTGAAAGGTTGCCCATACCCCCTTGCTTCACATCCTTGACATACCTTTTTTTTGCAAAACGTGCTCGTCAAAGGGGAAATGTCTTCATTCCACACAACTCATTTTTCATGCCGTAACCAAATGGTGAGCAGGAACAACACACAAGTGCAGAGAACCTGAGAGCGAAACACACTTAGTGTCAGGCCTTCCTCACTGATTTACATTGGGATAGCGAATACCTGAGGCACAAGGGAACTGGAGCAATATGCACTTAGTCCACGGACTTAGACCAATAAAGAGCAGACAACTGTGCACGATAAGACAAACACTGTTTGGGGAAATGTGTGGTTAGATTGAACTTAGTATTTTTGCATTTTGCAATTGTTTACTTGTAATGAAACGTGTAGCAAACTCAGAAATTTTTTTTTTTTTATTAATACTGATATTATAAACAGTGTCCTATCTTTAGACTACACTCGTCATCGTTACTGTGACGGTATCATGAAAATATACTGCGCCTGTAATTCCGATCTTAAAGCCTTTGACGTTGTGTGTTGTTGCCTTATCCCAACACACTCCTCTTTTCTCTCTCTCTCTTCCCCTCTGAGTCACCAGTAGAAATGTGAAGGGCGTCTCAAATGGAAATATTTATATGATTCCCAAATGCCTGAAGGGCATCATTAATACCCATATTCAGAAATCTGAAATGCATGGAGGCTACAGCTCTGATTACTGAGCCTGCATGGGCCATCCATAGATTTGGTATTTGGCTAATGGCCTCATATTTGCATCGTTGCTTATGGTGGCAAGATAAACAGGTCTCTGGTACACAGAATGAAATGAATGTGCTTAACTTTACTTGAGATATAAAAAAAAAAAAAACAGCATGAAGGATAAATGTAAACCGTATGCAGACCAGGCTTTTAATTACACTCTGGGCGACGGTGACGGTGTAAACTGGTTTAGGCTGGTGTGTGTGAGGGGAGAGTGTCGCTCCAGCCAAGTGCCCACTGAGCTGTCACCTCCGCGATGGCTTCGTCCCCTCTGCCCCCAGCTTGGCACGAGTTAAAAAAGGAGAGCAAACCTCATCTGGTCTCCCGCATCGCTGCTGTGGCCAGGAGCGAAAGATCATGTCGGGGGGGGAAGGAGACGAGGAGGAGAGGGAGGAGAGGCGAGCAGAGAGGGGTTTCGGGTGAGTATCAGGGAGAAGAGACTAATTGTCAAGGTTATGCCACGGGAGATGATTGATGTTGGGCTAGGCCTTTCTGTCAGGCCTGTCAGGGAGGCTGGAATGCTTAATGTTCTCATTATTGGTTGCGCTGTTGTGTATATTTCTCTGTCAGCGCCACGGACCCATCTGAACTGCCAAAGCACTTCAAAGGCCTGCAGGTCATTTATCTTCCTCCTGACGCTCCGAATGTTCAGCCTCAGCTGAGTGCCAGTGATTTGTTATGACTTGAGAGCCAGCTGACAGACAGGTCTTCTGTTAGAGAGCGGGAGAAAAAAAAGGATTCCTTTTTGTCACACTGTGAAAACATCAATGTTCCTGTAATGGGCTACAACTGTCAGAGGAGGCCAGCACCTGACAGTTGTGTGGTCTCACTAATTTGCAGCCCCGGTGACTTGCTTCCTCTGAGTTTAGAATTTGGTTATGGTGTCACATACAAACAGGTCACCATCTGTTGCTGGGTGCTGGAGGGGGTTGCACGAAGAGGAAAAATAGCTATGCTAATTGAAGACACATCATCAACACACATATCTCATCCTCGAGAAGTGACTGGTAGAGAAAAAAAAGACAAACACTATAGGAAAGGCACGGATAGAACATGCTCTTTGGCTCGAGCTGAGGAGGGAATAAGAGAGAGAAAGAGAGAGAGGGGCAGAGAAAGAGAGAGAGAGAGGGGCAGAGAGAGAGAGAGAGAGAGAGAGAAGGGGAAAAAATCAGATCTTTGTTTCCTTTCCCAGGCCATGACATGATTAATCGTTTTCTTCTGATCTAATTTTGGAACATGAAAAACAGCACATTTGTCTTGAAGAAAAATGATGTGCCGTACTGTGCAGATGGAAATTTCGAGCCCTGAAAAAGATTAAAGTGAAATTCCACTCCTTAGACCTAATCATGAGTTGTAGATTATTCTGTCGTTTTAACCAGATGGTAGGTTTGATTCAGCAACCGCCCTCCTTATATTAATGAATACTAGACTGTTATATTTGACTTAGGTAAGTGAAATGTCTATCACCCTTAATGGACTGCCAGCCAACATAAGGTATGCAGTACCATGCAGAGACCTTGCTGCATTTTTTATGTTTTATACTCATGTAGAACAGTTTGTTTGCCTCTATTTCTCATCATTGTCAACCGTTTGCTAAATATTTTCACACAGGAGGCGGAAAGAACAAACTTGTGTCCGCGGATAATTTCCTCTTATAGGTCACAGCAATAACTCAGCAACTAAAACCGTCACCCTGGGCAAGAGGGGACAGAGAACTCAATAGTAACTTGATTAAGTTCCCAGTCAACATGACTGCATACATGGCAGTATGTTAACCAACCTAATTATAGGAGGGTGGTGATAAAATGGAGGCCAGTGAAGGCGGTGACTCCTCTCCCCCCGTGTCTCTCCAATCACATGGCCCCCAAGGCAGTGCCCCCCACCCACCCACTACCACCAACACACCACAGCAGTGCTCCTTCCATGTCCCCAACACACCCTTCTGTTTTTCCCTTCGTCCCTCTCTCTCTCTCTCTCCCTCTCTCTCTCTCTCTCTCTCTCTCGCTATCCTCTCAGCTCCACAAAAACACACAGGAATCTCAGCATTATTCTTTTCTTAGCTCAAATTAGGTTACCAGATTAAACCCTGCGATGAAACTCGCTCCACCCATATGGATAGCCAAAATAGCACTGGAAATTCTGTGGAATTTTTGTTATGTCTGTTAATATGGTGTGATGTGTCCTTGGATGTCCCATGTTCATGTAGGGGTTGCTCTGCGGCAACAGCACCACGGCAGCTAAAACACTTTAATCGCTAGAAAAAATGACTGTTGTTGGTTTGAAAATGTCACAGTTTGACTAATATCCATCACTGATGTTTCTGTCAGTTACGGGTTTAATGAGTCTGTAATGGCAACTGAATAAAATACCCCCAACCATGTACATGCTGAGGCACAAAACGATCTTCTTCACTCCGTGCAACAGAGGGGAAGGTACGTGATGTGACATTGGCGCTCCTCAGATCAGATTATGATGGAGAAGATGATGATGTCGACACCTATCAGAAAACTGGATGAGCTGCGGCTCAGTTTGATCATGCATGTTTTAAAAATTATGAATTAGTTGGAAGTTGTCTTCAGTGCCTTGTCAAAAGAGTCACATCGTGGGATTGACGCTAGCAGTCCTTCACTCTCTGCTCCGTCAGTTTGAGTTAGAAAAATGATTCCTTTCATAAACTGGAGGCGACAGGCCTTTGGATCCCTGTGATTCATCTTGCCCTCTGCATGTGAAGAATGAGACATTGCCACGCTTGTCTAACTATTTAGATGTTGTTTGGCTTCAGGTAAATTTAGAAACGGACTGCCTCTTCCACCCAGACCTGCGATTTGTTCTAAGTTGGAAAAAATGAGAGGTCCTGGAACACATATGTCATCTTATTCATTCAGTTGACTACTACAGGCCTAATGCATCAACTCCATAAAAATGTAAAATGTTTTTTTTTTCTTTAAACAAAAACAAATCAGAGCGAGAAACGAGGAGAGATCTGGAGAGCTGTTTTTACCAGTACACAAGTCTATTCAACAATCCGTCAAGTTTAAATTTGAAAGCATGCCCCAAAAAACTTGGATTCTTCCATAAAACAGGAACACAAAGACTGAGAGAGAGAAGGACTGCACTGCCAATATGTCACACGCTAAATAGCTTTAAATTAGAGCCTGTATACGCCTGTTGGAGGCTACATTCATCATACTCAATGCTGGTCTGGTTCTTACAATTTTGGCAGTAAGAGCTTCCACATGCCAAGACTGTGCTGAAGAGAGCTGGGAGGGAGGGGGGGGGGGGGGGAATCGCAGGTTATCAGCAGAAGTTTACATGTCTTTAATCAGTCTGCAGTTAATTAGCAGCTTCCACACAATGTAGCCACAAGTCATTAATCATAGGAGCTGTGAGCAGTCAGCTCCATCCAAGTAACAAAAGTTTTGTTTTCCATGAAGGGCCTGAGAGGCCTGGCGGTGCCTTGCTTCGCCATTAGTGTGGAAATGAAAGGGTCTGTCAGGAGGGCTGACAGACAAGGCCCCACTGTTCAGCTCCCTGTTGGTCTCTGTCTGGGCTCCCTGCACAAAAGATGACTTCACCCCTTAAACAAAGCTTACACACATGCACATGTATGCATACGCACACATGCACACAGAGACATACACACATACACACACACACACGCACACACATCGTGTGTTGATGGGGATTTTGCCTGCATAATGTCTCCAAATGCAAAATATCACGTCAGTCAATGAGCCAAAGTTCAAAACTGAACAGTAACTTAACAAAAACATTGTTTCTCTGGAAGAGCCCGGCTGTATTTAAGCACTTTCTGGTGATGGTGGCTCTGAAATGACTCAGACTGTAGTCATTTGAAATAAGGGTGATGAGATAAGTCATAATCCATCCCTTGAATCCTGACATGGACATTTTTCAATCTGGAATCAAGATGGGTAAAATGTGTCTGTCAACCAGTCTGGCATAGATAAAAATCTCTTGGAATTTT